>NC_056731.1:1565471185-1565565020 GCF_019279795.1 Protopterus annectens | reverse complement strand
TGACAGACCCTTGTAAATGGAAATTGAATGTTCGCCTCATTTCTAAACAGACAACTAGGCAAGTTGTGTTCTAGGGCTCCTTGCAAGAAAACCTGGAAAATAGATGTTTTTTCATTCCCTTGGGTGACAACTTTCTTTTATGCACTTCCACTCTTTCCACTGATTTCCAGGGTAATTATTAAGATTAAAGATTAAGATGTAGTGACATCCTTTTGTCCTAGGCAACATTGGTTCTCCCTTCTTATGAAATTGGTCAATGGCAACTATCACAAGCTTTCTCACAGACTAGATTTTCACACACAAGATGGGGAGTTTCATACATCCCATTACAAATCTGCTTCAACTGACTTCCTGGATGATTCAATTTTAATACCTTTTAGGCACTTATTTCATGTACTAAAAGAGGCAAGAAAGCCTGCTACTAGAAAATGGTCTATATTACCCAATCGAACGTTTAGCTTATTGAATACCTAAACATTGACTTGGTAATATCGAAAAATTAAAACAGCAAATGGCCAATTTAATGTAAGGAATGAATTCCCTCTGCCGCAAAAAAAAAAAAATTTAAACCACCTCCCCCTAACTAAATATACCAACTCCGAGATTGCTATACATTGGGGAAAGGGGCAAAATCCGCATAACGGCCAGGGGAATTCTTTCCCTGCATTAAATCTGCCATTTACATTTTTTTGCTTTCACTATTACCAGTTCGACTTTTAGGCATTCACTAACTTAAACGTTCAACCAGGTAATAGGAACCCCTAGAAAATACTATGTTGGTAAGTGAAAGCGATTTTCTAGTCAGTGCCTAGCCAATAACAAGCAGCCCATCAGGGATTCTGTACCACTGGTGCTCAAATACTTGTGTGAGTTACTTTACTCTATCCTCACTTATTCCCCCATAAAGGCTCATTTTATAGGTTCATAGGTTTATACTAGGCTATCTGCCCTAAGGCATTTATAAGCCTAGCCCAAAGTTTTGTGGCTTACGCCACCCCTTATGTTAAAAAATACTGTGCCCATTAGTTTGTTGTTCCTCTGTCCAGCAGTGACACAGAGATGATTCCCGGGGTAAACCTACGATCTCCCATCCACCGGTCAAGATTTCTCTTGAACAGAGCCAGCGAGGTGCTCTGCCTCACATGGACTCGGATTCTATTCCACAGCATAGGGAGTCTCTGGGTGACAAATCTATCCCTCCAGCATGTCCTATTTATATCCGTGCTAAGGTTTAAGTCGCTTGCTCTAGTGGATCTGGTAGATTTGGATTTTTAGAGGTGGAGCATGTCCATTAATTCCGGGTTGGACATGGCCTTGTATGTCAGGCACAGGTCACCTCTGAGCAGGTGGTATGCGACTGAATAGAGCTGGAGTGTCTTCAGTCTGGCAGCATATGACAGATTTTGGAGTCCCTTTATCCTTTTGGTGAGGAACGTTTGGGGTCTCTCCAATTGCTGCAGGTGTCGGGTGAGATACATCCCGAATGGGGCATTGTACTCGATCATTGGTCTGATAAGTGAAGAGTACAGGGAACAATGACCTCACTTGATCTGGATGTGAATCCCTTCATGATCAGGTGGGCAATGTAGAAGGTCTTTCTAACCACTTTAGCAATGTGAGTGTCAAAAGAAAGGCCACTGTCAACTTGGGTCCCCAGGTCCCTGATAACCTCTTCTGTGCTTAATGGATTGCCACCTATATGGTAGCTTGGGGTTACCTTGTTTTTCCCAAAGGGTATGACTATACATTTTTTGGCATTTAACTTCAGGCCATGGCTCTGGCACCAGTTATCAGTTTCCGTGAGACCCTTCTGAAGGATATCTGTGTCCGATGTACTTTCCACTATGGCGTCCAGTTTGCAGTCATCTGCAAACTTTGTCAGCCATAGTCCTCCTATGTTTGCCTGTACTTCTGAGAAGTAGATGCCGAACAACAGGGGGCCAAGGACTGAGCCCTGTGGGACCCCACTTGTGACCGGCTTGGAGTCTGACATGGCACCAGCAACTCTAACCCTGTGGGTTCTGTCCTTTAGCCAGTTTGCAACCCATCTTGTGATATATGGGTTTACATTTAAGCTGGTAAGTTTCTCTATAATACCCGAGTGGGGTATTGTGTCGAAAGCTTTTGCAAGGTCAAGGTAGGCTGTATGGACTGCCTTTCCTCATCAATGGCCTTGGTGACTGTTTCGAAGAAGTCGACCAAGTTCAAAAGGCATGATCTGCCCTTGACAAAGCCAAACTGGGTCAGGTCCAATGTCTGCAAGTCCCCTATGTCTTTGTTTATGAGTTCCATTATGATCCTCTCCATAGCTTTGCAGACCAGGCTTGTTAAGCTTATGGGGCGGCAATTTCCAGGGTCCGTAGAGGTACCGCCTTTGTGGAGTGGGACCACAGTTGCCGTACGCCACTCCTTGGGCACGTATCCTGTGGTAAGGCTAAGATTAAACAGCTGCCTTATATGCGGGTTTAGTTCCTCGTCGAGTTCGTGTAGCACACAGCTGGGGACACCATCCAGTCCCATTGATGCTGTGTTTTTAGCTTTAGAGAGAGCAGCTTTCACCTGCGCATTAGAGATGTCTGGGAGGCTACCCTCCGCTGGGATAGTTATCTCTACTTTTGGGGGGGAGAGGAGGGTGAAGTTTGCACTGAACCTGTCTGCCAGTATGTTGGCAATGTCTGTGGGTTCAGTGATTTTTGTATCATTTTGGACTAATTCTATGCATATCTGGGAGTTTCCACCCAGGTTTCTAACATAGCTGAAGAAGGCCTTATGATTGTCTTTTGAATCTATTGCAATTTTTCTCTCAAATTTGGCCTTGGATGATTTTATGAGTGCTTGTATTTTTTTACTAATAATGATCAAGGGTGTCTTCTCTTTTATGGATTTTGTTCTATCATGTAACAGCTTTCTCCTCTTATTGTAAAGTTTGTTTATGGCTGGGGTCCACCAGACTGGACGTTTGCCCTTGGTGGAAAGAGTCTTGGTTTTATTAGGGATTGCCTGATCCATGCAGTCCTGGAGGTGTTCGTAGAAGGCATTTGTAAGGGCTTCCATGAGCTTGGGTTGTGGTTTCCACTGGCTCGGGGGCCTTGAAGGATACCACACCAGTCTTGAGTAGTGTGAAGTTTGCTTTAAAGAAGTTCTTCAGTGTGGTCTTTTTTGTTTGGGGTGGGGGCGGGATGTGGATTTCCAGTGAGATAAGTTTGTGATCTGATCTCACCAATGAGGATATACTTCCGTGTGGAGCATTTTGTCCCCATGTTTGTGATGATGAGATCTAGTATATTTTCTCCTCTTGTGGGAACGGTGACTAGTTGTTCCATGGCATTTGAATTTATGAACTCCAGGAACCTTTGGGCTAGAAGGTTGGGGCTTGAGTAATGTTCCCAGTCTATATTCGGGTAGTTGAAGTCACCCAATATAATGGTGTTTGGAGATACATTTATACCCTCCAGTGTCTTCAGGAAGGCTGTGTGGGGTTCCTGAGTTTGAGAGGGTGGCCTGTAGCATGCTACAAATTGTAGAGCAGTTTTGCCTATGGTTAATTGCACCTGGATGGTTTCCGATGCTTCGTGCATTGCCACCAACCTGGAGGTGTGGGTATCCTTGATGAATATGGATACACCCCCTCCTTTTGTGGTGTGGTCCGGGTTTTGGGGCCGGAACGCATGATATGAGGTAAAACCTGATAGTGCCGGGGTGCTCTCAGGAGCCTTGAACCAGGTTTCAGTCACAGCACAGACATCAATGTTCTCCATACTGAGAAGGGCCTCGAGAGCATGCATTTTGAGATTTAGACTTCTGGCATTGAGCAGCATTACCCTTAGTTTCTTCCCATTTTTGTTTTCTAGGGTGATAGGTTTAGAATTTGAGCCTTGCCTAAAAAAGGCACTATGGGGGTGGCAAGAGCCTTAGCCAATATCTGGAATCCCAGGGGTGACAGGTGCAAGCCGTCCCTTGCGAAGCAGCGTGGCTTGTCAAGCATGTCATCCCAGGCAGACAGACACTGGATCCCCTTTGAATGACACCAGAAATTAAGCCAATTGTTAAAGCTGATCATCTTGTCTCTATGTTGTGGCATCATTCTTGGTGAAGGAAGGATACTGCTCAGGGTCAGGGTCATACCTGCCTGGACTACATAATAAGAGAGCTCCTCTATGTCTCTTTTCATGTAGTCCAGGGAGGTACGTCTCAGGTCGTTCACACCAGCATGGACAATGACTGTGTCATATTTGTACTTGCTGTGGAGTGACCAGAGTTGCTTGTGTTATGTGGCGGATTCTAGCGCCCGATAGGCAGCTTACTGTGACTCTCTCCTTGTTCAGCCTGGTGAGTGGGACGTCAGTGTGTCTGACTATGGAGTCACCTATGACAAGTATGTTTGGTGTTGTATTTGGCCTTAAGGGCAGTGACTGCTTTGCACACTGATTTTGTGGTTTATGTGTTGCCTGTGGTGTGTCATGAGGTGGCAGTTGCTTGATGTCTGCTTTGGAGGCCTCTGCTGTTTAGGTAAATTTTTGCTCAGAGCCTCCGAGTATGACTTTGTGTGTTTATGTGTTTGATTCATTGTTGTGATAGCTTTATGTGAGACTGGTTTTGTGGTGTGTGTAGTTGCCTTCTCCTCCTGTCTGGTCTTGCCAGTCCTGAGTTGAGAGAGCTCAGCCTCCAGTTTGGCTAAATAGCTGCATCTCTCGCAAGTATTTGTGTTATGTGGGAGGAGGAGAGGGTTGTCAGTGTACATGAGGCAATTGTAACATTGCCTCAATATTCCCAAATTCACCAACTGGACAGGAGAGGACGCCAGCATCTGGCCCTTCGACATGCTAGAGAAATTTAGAAGTTAGGGGTGTAACTGAATAAGAGAGGACTTAGTAAGGAAGTGGGTACTCCTGGGGGGGGGGTTTGCTAGTGAGGGACTTTGTATAATACAGAAGTGCTAAACCTGAAAAGAATATGCTTTTAAGACAAGTAAAAGCTTTAGGAACAAGTGCTGCGCTTTTTAGTTAAGGGATATACTGTTTAGATTACTAGTAGAGCAGTTCTAAGGGAAAAAATGAAGAACAGACTTTATGGAGCCAGAAAAGTTTAACCTTGTTAAACCGGGCGCTGCTCTAGTGGCAACTCCGCTAAATCGTGCTAAAGCACTCTAAAGCGTGCTTGATAGCAGGGGCTGGAAAGAGCCAGGAATTGACCCAAAACAGCCAATAAAACTACAGTTTCAAGTCAGTAACCACTCCCACGGGGGCAGGGAAGCAGCTCAATGTTTATCACTGCCACTGATCAACAGAGAGACTTTCCTTTAGCCCAAGCAAAATGGCCTCACAGAAACTTACAAAGCAGTTCAAGAACAGCAAGCCTGTAACTTGAACTTTTTTAAATCTCAGAAAAGTGGGAAAAAAGCAAGATTTTTTTGTTTTTGTTTTTTCAGAGATAGCAGAGGTTCACAAGTAATATCAAGTTATAACAGTGCAGTAAATGACCCCACACAAGAGTGCTAGGTCAAAGACAGAAAATATGCAAGTTTTGAGAAAAAAACGATTTTAAAATTAAGTGCAAACAGGAAATTCAGTATACAGCTTTTGGTTGTGCTCTAAATACAGCTACTAATGCAGAAATCAAGTTTAACAAGCCAGAAAATACTCAAACTAGGCAGCTATGCAGAAAAACTTATCAAATAAACAGAGGAAAAATAATACTTAAAATCTCAAAAGTGGCTCCTTTCTTCTCTCATATTTTGCATCCATTTCAGCATGTCTGCCCATGTATCCTCCTTTTTCTTCCCTGTTTGTTGTCTAACAGTTTCTGAAAGGAGTTTTACACTTAAGACCTGCTTGTAAGCAGATTGCTCCTCCTTGGAATTTCAACTATCTGCTGAAGAAATTGACTAAGTCACCTCTTGGACCTGCCCATCAAGTTGATTTAAGGTTTTTGACTTCAAAAACTGTACTCATCATTGCTCTGGCTTATGCAAGAAAAGTATCTGAGTTGCAAGCTGTTATGGTGGGTGAACTGTAATCTGATTTTCCGTAGAGATAGAGTATCTTTAAGAACAAACTCCTCATTCATGCCCATAATGGTTTCAGAGTTTACTTTGAATAGTTATCAATCTGCCAGTTTTCTACCCCAACCTAAAAAGCAGGGAGAACAGATTCTGCATAATATGGACATGCATAAGCAGCTCATGTTCTGCATTGACAGAACTAAGTCCTTTAGAAAATCAGATCTGGTATTTGTTTCTTTTCGGGGCAAAAAAGGGATACACTGTGTCTAAGCAGACAATTTCCAGGTAATTGTCATCAAGCAATTGTTTTTTTTTTTTTTTTTTTTTTTTGTTATTCCTGCCATGACAAATCCATTCCAGACAGTATCAAGACACATTCCACTAGACCCTTTTCTTCAGTGGTATAACGGAAAGAGATGGATTCTAGAAGCATTCTAAAGGCAGTTATGTGGTCCTCTGTACATACTTTTGCAAAGCATTACACACTGGATTCCTTTTCTTTGTCCAGATGAAACTGCTAGGACCATTATCCAGAGGCTCCTTGATCCATATCTGTCCTCCTCCCAGGTTGGATATGCTTTGGTATTTAACCCTTATAGCCTAACAGCTACAGCAGCAGTGGGAATGAAAGGCTGTAAAAGTTGCACTTACCCATAATGATAGATGTTCATATTCCTCACTGCTGCAGTAGCCATACCCACCCTCCATCCTCCCACTCTTGTATCTAGTTGTAGTTGGGAAATAAAGTAGGATTGTATTTCTTTCTACGTTATATGTTTTTTTGTTAGTATCAGTTGGTTATTTCAGAATTATTAGGCTGTTGTCTCATTATAGGAATGCTTCATTCTGACTCTAGTTTCCTTCCTGGGGGTTAGACAGTCAGCAATCAGAATGAAGGAGAGTGGGGAGGCAGTGCTTTTTAAAGCTGGCTAGTTATTTCCTAAACAGGAAGCAACTCATTTAGCCTAAGAGCTACTGCAGCAGTGAGGAATACTGTTATGTAACTTACACAACTGTATTTTCTTTCATCATCTAAATGACAGCTCAGAGTGTCACATTTCCAATTCTGAACACATTTCTCATGCTCTTAATCCAGTAAAATTCCTTTATGCTTGTCAATGCTCCATTCACATGGCATGTTATAAAAGCATGATCAAATCAGAATAGTGGTATATTCTTCTTTCTCTACAAAGTTTCTAAATGTTTCTCTAGTCATTCAGTTTCTGACAATAAATAGCTTTTGTTCACACTACAGATTAACCCTTATCTCAGTCTGCAGCATTTTTTATGAAATAATTTCATAAAATGCAAATATATTTTCTGTCTTAGCTTGCTTAGAAGCAATGTCTAAAATAATTCTACTTGAAGAAATCCATCCTGACATTTGCAATTTAGTATTCCATCTAACACAGGATTAATGTAGAAGCAGGTTTAGAAAGGTTGAAAAGGGATTTGGCAAGGCTGAAAGAACAGTCTAATATAGTAGGTTAGCTTTAGTGCAAAAACATGGAAAATGCATTTGGGTTGGAATAACCATACATAGAAAAGCAGTGTACAGCTAAATAGGGAAGAGATAGTAATGGCAGAAATACAAAAAAACTTATGGAGCTGTCATACTATGTGATCTAAAGGTAAATAAATGATATGTCAAAGTAGCTAGGACGGATACTGTGATACTGGGAGGTATATGGCAAGTCAACACCAGTACAAACAATATTCCTTATTTACTGTATCATTTGCATTTCTGGCCTTCCAGATTAGAGCGTGACATGGGCACATATCCAACAGTCTATCAGCCAAATCTTAAATCATTTATCATCATAATTGCCATCCAAGGTATTTTAATTGAAGATGGAAATGTATTCCATTTACCTACTGTCCTATATAGCTTATTTTTACAAGATAGGTATAGTTCGGATTATGGAAGAGAAGTGCACAGCTATCACTAGCAAACATGTAAAGAAGAAATATAAGGGCCATTTTATTAGAAACAGTAAAAAAGAGCCCATGAATGAAAACATTTAAGTGGATTAAAGGAGACCACAGAATGGTTACCATATTAAAATGTATTGCCACACTTTATAGGTGCATCACAGCATCTGGTGATGTAAGTGCAATGTATTTCGTCCCAGTCACTCATCTATTTGGACCTTTTTTAAATAAAAGGCTTTATAAGTTTTTTAATTAAAATCTCAGTCTAAGTAAATTTAGTGTGTTCCTTGATAAAGTCACCTTGGTGATAGTTTCATAGACTTTAATGGACATACCGCTGCACATGCTCATTATATGTCCATTAAAGTCTATAGACACACCTCACATTTTTCACTTCATTGACGTTCACTGTTAATCCTCTGTGGCTTAAGCACAGAGAAAACAAGTTTTACAAGTTGTTTTTTAATTGTAGTAGATTGTGAAAATGTTCACCAGTTGGCTGAAAAAATCCTGTTCAGTACTAAACACTGCATACAATGGTGCAAGATGTAGGAAGGAAGTAGTGACAATATACTTAACAAAACAGACTGCATATATTTTAAAGTATGGCAGTCTGTCACCTCAGGGTTTGAATGTAGAATGTAATTGGAAGTATACGTGGGTACATATAGACAAGTTACTATGTTGGATATAAAAAGAATACAAACAGAGGTTAATAGAATCTTAGATGAGTTGGTTGCATTGAGCAACATTACAGTTGAGTTGGCTAATTATTATAGAATTGATTATCTAACTAGCCCTGTTATTCAAGGGATTCCAAAGATACATAAAGATCCTGTTAAACCACCCCTTAGGCCCATAGTAGATGGGGCAGGATGGTTAACGGAACCCTTTTTAATTTTCATAGAGAAACATCTACTTCCAGTCCTGAATAATTATCAGTACATATTGGGAGATACAAAACAGTTTTTATAGGATTTATATGCTTATTGATGCCAACAGAGTTTATAGTCATTTAGAAGAAAACTCAATTATGGAAGTAGAACAAAAGGGCAATAAAAGAAAGTCATATGGAACAAAGGATTATTTGTTGTTAAAGTCATAGTGGAGAACTGTAAAAAAGGGGAAAAATCTAAGTATGGCATGGATTGACTACAAATAAGTATTTGATAGTATCCCACATTCGTGGATAAAAGAGTGCTTAAAAATGTATACGATACACCCTATACTGATTGGCTACATTACAGTGACCATGAAACAGTGGCAGACCACTTTGCAATTAAGCCATGATAAAGGACAAATTATTATCCCAGGGATAAAAATTCAAAGGGGGAGATATTCCAGGGTGGCTCTCTGTCACCAGTGTTATTCTGCCTTGCCCTTAACCCATTAAGCTGTCTACTTTACAGCTTAGGCCATGGCTATAATTTGGCTCCTAGAAAACAGCAAAGTCTAAAGACTTCTCATCTTCTCTTTGTCGACAATTTGAAACTATATAGCTCATCAGATGAGGAACTGAAAGTACAATTGCAAGTTGTCAAAACTTTTTCAGATGATATAAAAATGTCATTTGGTCTTGATGAATGTGCAAAAGCAACCTTTAAAGTAGGAAAACTGCAGCACCAGGAAAACATCAGTTTGGGACAAGAATGTGATATAAAAGAACTTAAGCAAAAGGAAGTGTATAAATATTTGGTAATTGATGAAGGATCAGCAATAAAACATAAACAAATATGAACAAAACTTAGCAAGGAATACTTCAGACAACTTAAATCAATCCTGAAAACAGCACTGACATCTAGGAACAAAATCCAAGCTATAAATCAATTTGCTCTTCCTGTCCTAACTTACAGTTTTGGAGTGACTGATTGGCCCCAAAACATGTTGGATGAATTAGATATTAAAACAAGAAAGATGCTTCATGCTCACCAAATGAAATACAAAAATCAGTGCATACCAAGATTATATGTTCCCTGCTCCGAAGGAGGGATGGGCATCCTTGAAATTGATTACATATATAGATCCATAGTCATGGGATTCCACACATATCTGCTGACCTCACAAGACCCAAACGTAGTGAAAGTTTTTAAACATGAGGAAAATAAATCTAAGATGACTTCTCTGCTTAATCTAGCAGAAGCATATCGGCATCAAGCAGGAATGGAAATCAAACCAGTCCAGAAGTAGATAAAAATCATGCAGCAACTGAATGTGCCAAAAAAACCCAAAAAACAAAAGAAAGAATGTAAGGTGAAGGACCAGATGGAAAGGCAAGAAATGTGGAAAACGCATAAATATAGTTGCAAGTATAAAAAACTTCTGGAAGAACCTCATGTTGATCAGGAACAAACACAAGAATGGTTAAGGAGAGCTGAATTTAAACCAAGAGATGAAAGGTTAATAATGGCAACCCAAGATAGTGGGCTACGTACACATTAGTTTACACAGTCCATTGAACATGTGAGAGAGACAGACAAATGTAGGTTTTGTAAAACAGAATTTGAAACAGTTGCACACCTCATTGCTGGTTGTGATATACCAATGGCAGAAAGACTGTATAATGAAGGGCATATGTTGCACTCGGGATTGTGCAAACATTATGGTATTGAAGTGGCTGAAAAACACTGGAAACATGAGCCACAAAGCATCATAGAAAATGATGAAGTCTACATCACATGGGATCATCCATTGCCAACAGTTAGATAGATGCTAGAAAAATGGATATAATGGTCCAAGAAAAGAAGACAAAGCAGCATTGATCATTGAAATTGCCACACCCAGTGACTATGGTGTCCTGCATACAGAGAGACACAGTCATAAAATATCATGCTGGATGAAGGCAAGGTGGTTCATACAACCTATCTTGATCTGGCCAAGGCCTTTGATACCATTCCCCACTCAGGAATTATAGAATAACTAAGCTAGGCATCAACCCCTATATCACTAGGTGGGCTGCAAACTGGCTCACAGATAGAACCCGCAGTGTGAAAGTAGCTGACTCCAAGTCAGACTGCCGACAAGTCACGAGTGGAGTCCCACAGGGATTGGTCCTGGGTCCTCTCCTGTTTGGTATCTACTTCTCAGAAATCCAGGCCAACACGAAGGGACTCCGGGTGACAAAGTTCACAGATGATTGTAAGTTGGGAGCCATTATTATCTCCCAAGTGATGTTGACATCCTACAGAAAGGCCTCACTGAAACCAATGACTGGTGTCAGAACCACGGCCTTAAGCTCAATGCCAAAAAATGTGTCATTGTCCCCTTTGGGAAAAAAATGAGTTCCCATGAATTACCACATCGATGCTAGTCTACTGAACACAGAAGGGGTTATAACAGATCTGGGAACACAGATTGACAGCAACCTCTCTTTTGACCACCACATTACCACTGTGGTCAGAAAGCCCTTCTATGTGGCACATCTCAATGCTAAGGGTTTTGCATCCAGGAAGAAAGAGGTCATTGTCTCCCTCTACTCTTTCCTCATTAGGCCAGTCATCGAGTACAATGCCCCATTTGGCATGTACCTCACTAGACACCTGCAACAACTGGAGAGGCCGTAAAGTACCTCACAAAGAGGATCCTAGGCCTTAAACACTTGTCCTATATGGACAGACTCAAAAAAATCCAACTATTCTCTGTCTCATATCGCCTACTTAGAGGTGACCTCTGCTTGACTTACAAAGCCATGTCTGACCCAGCTCTGTTAGAAATGCTCCATATAAAGAAATCCCAATCCCTCTGCACCACACACTCCAGAGACCTCAACCTCATTACCACAATCAACAGAACGTGCTGAAAGGACAGGTTCATAACCCAGAGACTGTCCATGCTATGGAACAGACTTCCCATACATGTCAAACCGAGCACCTCACTGGCCCTCTTTAACAAAAATCTTGATGAGTGGATGGGAAATAGAAAAATTCACCCCGGGGATCACTCCAGTGGCTCTACTTGACAGAGGCACTGGGAACTAAGGTCAGGTGGCACAATGCCAGGGTAATCCTATGGGCTAGGTTTGTAAAGGCCCCAGGGCCATTAGTCTAGTACACACCTATGAACCTATTTGCAAGTAGAAACAAGAGCAATGTGGAAGAAAGATACCCAGTTAGCTGCAATAGTAGTAGGAGCAATGGGTCTTATAAAAAAAGAGTCTACCCATTATTTGAGGTTTGGTGCCAAAATGTCTGGGGAAAGTGGTGACTTTTTAGATGCACATGTCATTAAGTCGAAGGATGAGACCTTTGTGACAGAGATTCATCATAAAGCCTGTTATCGTAATAAGTTATTATCTCAACAGAGTATGCATCCAGGACATATTTTTAATAACATAATCAAGGACAGGCAATGAGAGACTCTAGACTAAGTGTACAGGAATGGAAGTTTCAAAGTGAGTTGGACAATCTCACTGAAAATTTCATAGCCAGGGGCTATAGCAGAAAAGGGGTTGAGAAAACCATGAGGGAAGTTACTACCGTTAAATCCAACATAGCTAAACCATATTTTTCTGACAGTTCTACTGTAATAGAAAGGGGTAATATTAGGTTCGACAATGATCATTTGAAATTCACTATGTTTTACAGTCTAGATACTAAGGAAATAACTAGGGTCATAGATAAACATTGGGATATTCTTATGGTAGATGACAGAATAAAGAAAATAGTGGGTGAGAAGCCTAGTTTCAGGTATAAAAATAAAAAAAATTATCAAGAGATTAAGAGATTAGTATGCAATCGTAGTGATGACCTAATGTTAGCGAAGCCAGAAATGCTGAGAATAATTCACCCTTGTGTCGAATGCAGGTACTGTGATTATATAGATACTATGGGATACTTTGTACATCCGATAATGTTTAAAAGATATAAATTTGAGGTGGATGCCAATTGTAATAGTACTAATATTGTTTATCTGACTATATGGGTCCTTTGTGCATCCTTTTATGTAGGTAAAACTAATAGATGATTAAGAGACAGGATTAGGGAACATCTTTACATTATTAGGATGCACTCACATACTAATGCTTTAATCAAAAATGTATTAATGACCTCATCACAACATTCATATAAATTTATGGCTATAGAAGCCATTCATATAACTCAACGTACTGGTGATGTGAGACGTACAAAGGAACTTCATGAGAGTAGATGGATTAGGCTGATATTAACAAAGGCTTAAATGCAAAGGTACCACTGAAGCCTTCACTGAAAGTTAAAAGGTTATACAGGTAGCTTCTTTAAGTTATTGTAAAAGTTTTTTATGTCGATTATTTTAATATTGATAGTTAGACATTATACAAATCATGCATTTAAAATTTATAAATCATAGATATAAGTTTTTTACAGTTCACTTTTTTAGAGTAAATTTCATTGTTCTGTGATGTGTTAGGTATCTAGCTTGTAGATATATGTTTGTTGTTTGTAATGAACAATGTGAGCATACTTTTGATACAGATAATTCATTCAGCTTTTGACTTGATATGAACTGATAGTATGTTCTGGTTATTATAGTATTATATAGAAATAAATTTTAAGGATGCAGTTAACAATACATTGCTTCTTTTATAGCTTAAATGAACCCATTAGAATTTTGGTTTTAAATTGTTACTGTAGTTTGAAGTTTATTATGGAGTCTCATGCATTTAGTACACAGATATTATGTGCCTGGTCAGTATAGGAGACATGTCATTGTCATCATATATTATGTGAGAATGTGAAAAAATTTTAATGCAGGTTTCATATTTCAGCTGCTTGCATGCACAAATAATAATTGAATAGCTTCAATAACAAGACATGCTTTGTTGAATATGAGTGCCTGTTTGAAATATATATGGTTTTGATCGCACATTCATGTTAATTCTATTAAAGGAGTCACATTGCATTACATAATGTGCATGCAACTTAGTAGTGCATGTACTGCAAAGGTTGAGTGTAATAAGGTAAGGTTTTGGATATTGAATTTAGATATTAAAATATGTTTTTGGATTCAGACATATAGTGTTTTAATGAAAGCGTTTTTGACTTTGTTGGCATATAAGTGAATATGATCTCCAAGAAATGCGCTTATATTGCATATCAAAGTGACCAGGTTTGATATGTTTAGTTCAATCATTTTTAAAAATAATTTGTATATTTTTATAAAACATGATTTATTAAAAGGATATGTTATGTGCTTTGATTATATAAATGCATATTGGACATGGCAATCAGAGGAGATGCAGTTCTAAGATGCCAAGGCATTACGATAAAATGGAATATGTGTGTGTCTTTAAGAAATAGTTGTTGAGCACATTTTGACTTAATATAATTAACGGACATGTTGTTTTATTGGTTGAGAGTGATTTTAAATTGTATTTAAAGATTGTGATATCATTGTTATGGTTTGGTCTGAAGAAGCAAGTATTTCACTTGTGAAAGTGCTTACCATTCATTAAAAGAAAAGTTTACCTTGGCTGTGTTTCAGTTTGTTTGTTATTGTTTTTGTTTTTATGTTATTTTGTTCGCATTAGTGAGCATTCGTAATGAACCGTTCATCTTAGCTGCTGGTGTATTTTTGTGTTTGCTGATTATTTAATTTAATTATTGTATTTCTTGTATTTTTAATAATTTCTGATTGGTTGATTGATTAAAAGTTATTGTATACAATATGTTTATCTGTCATATACCTCCTTCGAAAGCTTAGTCTAGGCGCTATAATGTAATAACGTTTTTGTGGGTCTGTAGCCTATTTTTGTATATTTAATTCTTTTTTTGAGTTGTTTACACTGCATGAAACCAAGAGGCCACAATTTCAGGATTCAATGTGACTGGCTTAAAGGAGATACAAGGAACTTCTTTTGCACAGAAAGAGTGAATGATGGTTTGAATAGCCTTTCTGATGATACAGCAGATTTCAAAACAGTGACTCACTTGAAGAATGCTTGGTGAAAAATGAGGGAGAAGCTTTTAATTAAGTAGGTTCTGTAGCTTATCCCATAGGTAGGGACTACGAGTAGGTAGTAACTAGGAGCCTTAAGCACATTTAAGGATTAGGAGTTGTGAGGGTCTATGAGCTGGCAGAGCATAGAAGTAGGTAGACTAATCTGTCCTTATTTGCCATCAAATTCCATATTTTTATGAAAGATTAAATAAGGTGAGTAAGTGATATATAGCCAAAGTAGTGCTCTTACTGCATTCTGTGCTACAAACCTTTACACTTTCTATTCAATCACAACCTCTGTCCTCTACATATTTGGGAACTGTGTCTCACAAACATTGCCACATCACAGTGCTTGGTGCTATAGTTTGATTCCCAGGTGGAGTGCCCTGCCTTCTGTGTGCAATTTAATTGTCCTGACAGTGTATGCATAAGATTTTCTCTGGGGGCTTTGGCTTTCTTCCATATTCCAAGACATTTGGCATACATGAAATGGCAATGTTCAAATTGTTTCTAGGTTTGTCTTTTTTTGTCTGTGCTTTTGCATGTGTGTGCCTTCTGTGTCAGAGGGAGGGTATGCACATGTCATCATGCAAGGACTGGCATCCTGTTATATAAAGTTGCTTACCAGGATAGGCTCTGGCTATAAACAACTCTCAACTGAGTGAAGTGAGTATTGAAAATGGATAAACGTAGCACACTGCTGAATAATGCACTTTACAGATGGACATAGCACACTGTTGAATGATGCACTGCAACATACACTGTGCCAGTTGAATCAGCAGAAACACATTTTGGGAGGTCTTAACATTATATTACTAGCAAACAGCTTTAGTCACATGGTTGCATGTTTATTTTCTCTGTGTGTGTGTGTGTGTGTGTGTGTGTGTGTGTGTGTGTGTGTGTGTGTGTGTGTGTGTGTGTTTGTATTGTCTCTATGTCTGTCATGTTCTGTCTATATGTCTAGCATTAGATTTCTCACTGATCACTCATTTAAACTCCATAACCCCTGTTGTTTACATATAAACTGCCTGCAGTCAGTTTGATAGGATATTTACTTGCAGAGATAATGTCAAGGAACCATCCCCTACTAGTCATAGATGGTCATAGTCACCACATCAGCTTTAAGTTGGGTCAAAAAATGATGGCTTTCTTGACAGTGTCTGATGACTGGGAAACAGTGAGTGGAATTAAATAGGTTACAGTAACAGAGGTATGGTAATACAGGCTTCAGTACTACAGTTGGTCCTGTTTTAATATTACCTGTAGGAGGTGGTGTCAGGGCAGGAAGCAATGCCTCCCTGCTAGGTACATATATAAGGCTTGCAGTGAGTATTACAGCAGTTTTTGCTTGCAGAGTGCAATTCCCTGGTGTTGCCAATGGTAACAGCTGATCCCCCCCTTCTTCGTACATGAATATTAATACTACCTATAGCAAGTACCATACACCTTTAACTGTATGAGTGATCTCAGGGTATCACTCATACTCCTTCATTGGTAACAATGACTTTTCTTCTACCGTATATATTTATATTGCCTGCATCTAGACCCACAACTTTTGTAATTGTAGGGAGTGACAGGCTATCTATCTCTAATGACCATGCAAGGAATTGGTTGTATTACACAATGGCAGATAATCTGTTACTCACTGCCCACCCATAACAGCCACAACCCCTCCCCCATGTATTAACGGATGGCAACCACTCAAAGCTTCCCACTGCCTCCACATAAGAGCTAGTTTCCCCCTGTGTCTTACAGGATAGCAGGGCAGCTAGATGCATTTCCCCACTGCGCATTCATATCTGTTGCATTCACCTCCATGTATTATGTGATGACAGCCAGACAGTGATGCCTACTGCTCAGATGTAACAGCCCTGTTCCCACGCAGGTATTATGGAATGACAGCTAGTCACAGTTCTTCAGTGCTCAGATATAACAGCCACATAACTCTCAACCTCTTACAGAAAGAAATCTGGACAAACACATAAATAAAAGTGGGACAAAGGCCCAAAAATATGGACAATTTTTAAATATTGCTCTTACAAACTTAGACAGTTGATAGAATAACAGGTTTTGCATTAGCATGAATTTTCTGAAGGGTATGAAGTCTGAAACTCAAATGTCTGTCATTATTTTCTAACTTCAGCCTTTAATAATTTGCACTAATTTTCCAGAAAAAGCACAGTTTTATATAAAATGGATCAAAAATATGAGGCAAAAATCTGGACATTCTGGGAAAATCTGTACAGTTGAGAGGTATGACAGCCACATTCCCCTATGTATTTTCAGATGACAGATGGTCACAATTCTCAACTGCCAACACATAGCAGCCTCATTCATCCCTGTGTATTATGGAATAATAGCCAGTCACCGATGTTCATCATATTGATCACTGCTGCAGTAGTCTTATCTATATGGGCCATATCCTGGCAAGGATATAACAGCTGGACAGCTTTCAAAGCTTTAGGGCACCTTTCAAGCACACAAATTATCAGGCAGCTCTAGCTGAGCTGACTAAAAGACAAGTTTGGGCATGAAGCCCTTCAGAACTTTACTGTTACTGAAGAGTATGCTCCTCTGAGGCTTTCAAGAATCGACAGTCAGCTTTTGCTGTTCCTTTGCTAGGCAGATAAGATCCCTTTGGGGGCAAAAAACTGCCATTTTTTATTTATGTTATTTTATCACTTTTCTCTTCATGGAAGTTATTTTAAAGCTATGAGTGTTCTGTTGTAATGGACTGTAGCAAGACTGTGACATACTTTTAAACAGACTGCTTATTTTTCATGTAACTGAAAACATTTTTTCTTTGGATAAGTTGTGTTTATTTTAATTTTGTGGGGCTGGTGTAGTGTTTTAAAGTCCTTTTTACTGTGTTGTTCTGTCAAAAAAGTAACTTTTGTAGACTGGTAGTCTTTACTGGCATTTGCTGCTTGTCTTCCTTGTGAAAGAGGTACCATTTTCTACTTAACCATAGAACAGACTACTGGTCCCATGGCTGGCTCTTCTTCCAGCCACAAAAAGAAAAAGATTAAGCAAGCAACCTTTGCCACCACAACAGGCTAGCAATTTGCCTCAGACAGAATAGGGTGGCTGTGCTGTGGACATTTGTTGCACCTCAGACCACTCATCTTATACTCCATATCCCTCAGGTGTAGCACCTACAACCACTATGGACTGGGGGTAAGCCACATCCTCTGTGACTGTTGGGATCACTTCAGTGGGCAAGGGAGAGACACTCTAGTTGGTCCTGGGAGACGGAACAGGGAAGGTTTCCATGTTGTGCTAGAATGCTGTACCCATCCCTTGGGAAGCGGCTGCTGCCATTTGTAAGATGGATGGCCCCATTTTTCCTGTCAAAAAGAAACAGAAAATCAAGAACATATCTACTCCTCCTGAAATTTCTTTTGGATAAAGTAATTTACTGGGTCTGACTACTGATCTGTCTTGTCAAGTATTTTTTTTATAAAAAAAAAGAGGGATGCCTCTTTTCCCAAAGAGATTCAAGATTCTGAATTTGAACAGGAAGATACAGGGACAGATATGTTTCTTCCTCAGATTTTTCATTCAGACTCAGAGGAGAGCTCAGATTTTCATTCTACCTGTGGGGGTTCTCTTTTTGAGGCTATTGCTGCTATTTGCTAGTATTTTCAGTGGGAAAACACTGATGTTTCTCAGTCCCTTAGAAAATACTATGAGTTGCTACAGACAGATTTTACAGATCCTACACCCATTCCTCCGGTTCTGTCTGCTGTATGTATTACTGCCTGCACATTTTCCTGATAGCCAGTTGTTCCTAAAAAGCAGATGAAATATATAAAGATCCTCAGTCTTTTCAAATCTTATACCCTATTCCAGGACCTGACCCAGCAGCTATAGTTTTATTTGATCCCATTGCTGCTAAGCACCTATTCAATGCCAATCCTACTCTTTCTGATAATGATGGAAACTATTGATAGATATGGGGAAAAGTGTACATTTCTGCAACTTTGATTTTCAAAGTATTGAATTGTCAGGCTCCATTGTTAAAATTTGTTCTGACTAACTATGAATGTATGAGGAATGCTTATTTGCAGTTTTTTTTTTCTTGTGAGGAAAAATATCTGCTTTAAGTAACTTAGTTTCTTCTATTGCACAGGTCACTGACTCATTATTTATAGTCTGTGAATGATTATAACAATAACCCATGCCTGGGTGTGGGTAATGTTGGATTTATCCACGGCTGGCGTGGTTTGGTCACAAGGGCGAAGCCCGAGTGGCCAAACAAAGCCAATCGTGGGTAAATCTAGCATTACCCACACCCAGAAGTGGGTTATTGCTATTATACAATGACATTATTTAAGAAATAAAATAATAACTTTTCTTAAATAATGGCATTGTATTATGCCTCCTTGCTGCCCTTCCGCAGCTGTCTGGTATTCTGCGGCAGTACTGATGTACTGCGCATGCGTATGCCTACGCAGTACATCAGAACTGTGGGCAAAAGCAACGGAGAAAGCAAGATCTTCATTGCTTTTTACAAACTGTTTTCGCTATGTTAAAGGAGTTTAACATAGCGAGACAGCTTTAAAAAAGCAACGGAGAATCTCCGTTGCTTTTTTTAAAGCTGTCTCTCTATGTTAAACGAGTTTAACATAGCAAAACAGTGTGAAAAAAGAGTTATAGCAATGGAAAAAGTCCAGGCAACTGGACCTTTTTCCATTACTATAACTCTGATTTACAACGTCAGCGTGCACGTTTTTGAATATTAATGGGGGGCAGTTGTATAATCTGTTGATATGTCTTCCAGAGCTATGGTTACTGATACTATTTTGAGGAGGTTTGCATGACTGCATTCTCAGAACCTCACAGAAGATGTTAAAAGTGAGATTTTAAATTAACCGTTTGATAGAGATTTAGTGTTTGGCCCCTCTCAAAAGTGTGATGAAATGGGCAAGCCGATCCTGAGAATCTCTATGATTTTTCAGCTCTCCTTTTCCAAAATTTCAAAGGGACTTTTTATCTCCTCATCCAATTTTGACAAAAAGCAGAATAAACAGTCTCAAAAAATACA
The DNA here is from genome assembly GCF_019279795.1 of Protopterus annectens. Classification (NCBI taxonomy): domain Eukaryota; kingdom Metazoa; phylum Chordata; order Ceratodontiformes; family Protopteridae; genus Protopterus; species Protopterus annectens. The sequence continues at coordinate 1,565,545,128 of NC_056731.1, read as the reverse complement.
GGTAAACAGATATTTAAGAATAAATGACAAAGGGCTTACAAAAAGAAGCACTGGACCAAAACCAAGGACAGTCCTACAAGTCTGAGCAACTATTCAAGAAAACTTTTAACCCCATCCCACCCTGGTCCTTTTTTTCTTCTTCCAGAAAGTCTGAATCTACATTTTTTTCTGTTTGGCAACAGTTTCAGACAAATTGGTGCTGAAAATCATTCATCAAGTTTACAGCTATTAGTGGAAGGAAATTCCTCCTTTCCAGGGGGTTAATCCTCATCTTCCAGAATAGACTCTTTTGCTTCCACTGGTTCTTCATCACATGCTGTTCCAAGGCGTGATAGAAGCAGTTCCTCCTTTCCAGGTGGGGAAGGGGTGTTATTCAAGGATGTTTTTAATGCCAGAGAAAGAAAAGTCCTGGAAACCTGTTCTGCATCTTTCTTTCCAACACCTGTTTGTGATCATTCCCAAATTCAAAATTATGTCACTTCACAACCTACTACCCCTTCTTCCTATTTCACGTATCCTGGTAATGTTAGACTTAAAAGATACTTATCATCACATTCATATTCATCCAGACTTCAAACATTTCTTAAGGTTTTATGTATCTGGATCACATTATCAGTTCTTGACCTTGCACTTTGAACTATCCACTGCACCAAGAATATTCGCAAAGTGTCTAGCTCCAGTTATACTTCATTGCAAGCTGCAGGGCATCCACATTTTCCACATTTAAATGACTTGCTTATCTTTGCAGATTTTTTTTTTCAAAGTGTCAGAAATCTGTCTCTTGGGTGAGAGAACTCTTTCACAAGCTGGGATTCTAAGCGAACGTTCAAACGTCTTTCTTGACTCTTTCACACAGGATTGTGTTCCTGAGATGGCAACTAGATACCCCAGTCCAAAGAGCTTTTCTTCCATAGGAAAACAGATCTATATCTAGATCTATTTCTAAGGCTTTCCACTCAGACTTCACTGTGAGGGATTACCTCAGGATTTTGGACCTCAAAGCATCTATGATTCTAATGATACCCCTGGTAAGAATCCACATGACAAAGTTAGAGTGGTATCTGAAATTACTTTGGTCCCACTACCAACACCCTTTGTCTTTTCAAATTCCAGTGCTCAGAAGAGAAATCATTTGGTGGAGACAATGAATATTCTTAATTCCAGGTCCCCGCTACTCCCCTTCTGCTCCAAAGCTGTTAGTCAGCACAGACACCTTGGACTTTCTTTAGGGACCAGTTTCAGGAGGAATGATGGTGGAAGTGGTATGGGACACCAAGAACAGCTGCAAGCACGTAAGTATCAAGAAGATATTTGCCTTGATCAAGGCACTCAACTCTCTGAACCATCTTTGGTTCCCGGGACCTCTTCAACTGCTAATAGACAATACCACTGTTATGTGGTAGATCAATAAGCAAGTGGGGGGAGGTCATACCCCCTTTGCTTACTAGCTGTGTTAACTTGGGAAATGGCTTCAAAGTACAAATCTCACTCTACAGGTATCCTACATTCCATCAGAGCAAAACTGTGGGGCACAGAAGCTGAGCAGGACCAGAGTAGACCCACATGAATGGAAACCAGATCAGGGGGGGTTTCCAAGATTTAATCCATCTGTGGGGAGTTCCTCAAGTGAACCTCTTTGCCTCCTCTCAGAATAATCAGCTGATAAGATTCTGTTCCAGGACTACTTGCAAGACGGTTTGGAAGACAGATGCTATGTCTTTTCTTTGAACAGAAATGTTTCTGTATGCTTTTCATCCTTTCTACTAATATCCAAGGTACTTCTTTAGATTCAAAAGGAATCCAGGAAGATCACTGTGGTGACACCCATCTGGTCTAGGCAGTTCCGGATCTCTCTTCTTTTGGAAATGGCAAGTAGGAATTTTTAACGGGACTACATCCTTTTTGTATTTTACCTACAATGTAACTTTTGGTAAGTTATGTTACTTGGATGTTACTAGTATTAAGGACAATTGTTCCAATAAGTTTCTTTCTAATATTTATCAAATACCCACCTACTCTAACGCCCTATTACACTATAGTACTTGCTGTCCTTATTTTCAAAAGAAAGCCCTAGTAAAGGGACAAATGGTGAGATTATCGAGTATGGTCTCCAGTGAACATTTATTTTTTGCAGGAAATCGATGTTTTAGTTAATATGTTTGAAAAGAGAGGGTACCCTATTATCTTTCTCCTTTGTATTCAGAACAAATTAGTTAACAAACGGAAAAAAGGCACATATTTTCCTATTTTGGGTTTACGTATTTTTTAAACACCCTTATTGAATTATCACTTGTGACATAGGCAAATTTACATTTATATAAAAGTAATCAAATTGTATTAAGAAGTTCATGCTTACAAACATTGTGCTTCACATATATTGCTATATACCATATAACGTACAGAACATTACATAAATTATTCAATTCCTGCCCTTTTTTAAACAAGAAACATCTTTATTAAACCATCACTTATGATATAAGCAATTGTACATTTATATAATTGTAAACAAACTGCACCAACACAACCTTAGATGCAAGCATTTTACATCACAAACCATACTGACACACTTCCATTTGCAAACATTATACAGCACTTGTAATCTACAGAGTCATTTTCAGTCAAACATTACATAGCTCATTTAAGTCCTGCCTTCTTTTAAACCTCAATCCTCCCCTGTATGTATTGTTACCACAATTCACATTTTCCCTATGTTCTTTGCTCCTACCCTTTTCTAAAGATCTCAATTTTCCAATTGTTGTATCTGTATTACTATATTTTACTTTTAGTATAGTTGGTTTAGATTTTGATTTCCTTTTTCTAGTAATTGCTTTTATGGCAGCCACCATAATTAGACACAGCAAGGCCTTACAATGTCTAAGCAATTCCAATTCTGTATCATAGCTCAGAAAAATCATCTCCCTCATCACACCAGTCTGCCCACCCCAGCATCTTGGACAGTGCATCCTGCAGGGAATCCTTAAAGTCCCCCAAATCACAACACTCCCAGAAAATATGTTCTCAATTACCTATTTCTTTCCTGTCACACTTTCAACATTTGTTGCCTACCTTAGGAAAAATCTCTGGCATCTACTTGGAGTATAAAACTATCTATGTAAACATTTCCAAGCAAAACTCCTAAATCTTCTAGATTTTTTTGCATATTTGGGAGACATACATATATCCTCCCATTGTTTCTTTGTGAATTGTTTATCCAGTCTCTTCCCAATCCTTTCTAACCTCCTCTGATTGATTATTATAGTTATCATGCAATATTTCATATGCTCAACTAATTATTCTTTTTTTAATGGCAACTTCTGTTCTAGATTCTATTCTAGATTCTACTAAAAACTCTGGCTTTTCATTTAGGACCCTCCTATTTCTTTCTCTTTGCCTATACTCTGATATCCATCTTTGATAGGGAAGGCTACCTCTAACATGCAGTCCAAATAAATTCTTGGTGCCTTCCCATTCTATCACCTTTCCCTCTCTAGTTGTTTGCTGCCAACACCTTGGTTCCTTTGCCAGTTTTCTTCAATAAATTCCAGCCCCCTCTTGCCTACTGTCTATATCCTTAATTGCAGTCATCACTACTGGCAGAATCTCCTTTCTCCATTCTCATGTTGGCTTTGTTCCTATGATACTTCCTGCTACTTTATAGATATAATATTCTGTATGATTATTGTTATTCTCCTTAAAGGCCTGCATCCAAAATCCCAGTCTCTCCTTGTTTCTTGAGATTCCTCCCATTTCATTATCATCTATTTCCACTTTGAATTGTAGTTTTCTGCTTTTGCTATGTATAGGAGCCTTAACTGTCTAGCCCTATTTTTGGGTTTGACTATTGATCGAAGTGAAAATAATGACAAGAATAGAGACTATTGTTTTTCCTGTGATATGACTGCTGCATATTCTGTGGATAGTGAGGCTATCATGACATTATTTCCCATAAGTGGAAATTTTTAAAGTGAATGATATGCTCATAGTCTTGGGAGAAAAACAAGACTTATTTATAGGAAAGGTGTTCATTGCAAAAAGTTAATGGAAAATAAGGAAAGGGGTACTACTAGTACTAAAACAAAAAAGGTTTATGAAAGAGGGAGAAAATATTCACAATAATGGTAGGTGGATTACTAGAAATGGATGGACATTTTAATTGTGGAACTAAACAGCTGGTCTATGTGACTACCTGGAAGAAATGTACAGCATTTTACTTTGGAAAGCAGAATATTATTTCAGAACCAGGATCTATGGACATGAGTATGATGTTAGAAACAAAAAAATATGTCTGATGCATTATATAGATACTTTAACAATTACAGATCATGGATTTGATTTCTAGGTCCTTGAAAAAGTTGAGCCAAATGTGTGCGTGTGTGGGGAGAGGGTCCCTGGAAAGAAGTCCTGGAAAATGTGAATTAAAATAGCAGTTGATAACTGATGCTGAAAAATGTCTGGGCTTAATGATTATTCCTCTATTATGAGTATTTTTAAATTGAAATAATTACAAGTATAGAGTTTGTTTTAAATTAGTTTTGTATTATATACTGAATTTTGAATATATACTTTTGTATTAGGTTTTAACAGTGCTGCATGGAGTGTTTTACAATGTGTTTTATGAAAAGGCTGTTGTCACTTTAAGGAAGGATCATGTGACTTAATGGGTGTCTTTAAAAAGGGAAGAGTGACTAATTTATTTGATTCTGATGAAGTCTGGTTTGTAAAATGAAAGTGCTTAATCTATTTTTATTTAACTATGTTTTCAGTGGTAATACTTTTATTCAGTTTGTTTATTTGGTGGTTGTTTCCATGCTTGGTGTGGTGCTTCCTGCTTTTCCAGTTTAAACAGTAGAAATTACAACAAGCTTCCTTATAGACTGAATCTACTCACACAAGAATAGGGGTGTTTGATACACCTTGATATGAGCCAACTTCAACTGACGGCCTGGATGATAGGGTCTTAATTCCATTTAGGCACCTGTTTACTGAGGCTGTGCAGCAGGTATTAATGGAAACAAGAAAGATTGTTACTGACAGCTATGGATATGTAAGAGACTAAAGAAAAGCTAATACAAAAACTGAGAAGCTTTTAGCTGTTGTTTGGGGATATGGATGGCAAGATACAAGCAGTGAAAATGCTGTTAGTCTCTAGTTTTATATACCAGTCAGTCATATTTGTGGACAGTAATTAATAAAAAGTTAAAGGATTTTATCTGGGAGGAGAAGAGGGCAAGGGTCACATGGGATAAACTGATCTTTCCAATAGAACAAGGTGGTTTAGGATTTCCTTATTTGAAGGGATATTATAGAGACACACAGTTAAGGCTCATTTACATTACACAAGCAGGAAACTCTAATTCAAAGTGGAAGGGGATGATGAGGAAGTGCTGGGATTTAAGAAGTAAGGAGAGAGTGGGATTATAGATACAGATCCTTAAAGAGAATAACAACCATACAGAATATTATATTCAAAAAGCAGCAGAAAGTATTCTAAGAACTAAGCCAATATGAGAATGGAGAAAGGAGATTCTGCCGGTAAGGATGACTGCAAATAGTGTTGCAGAAAATATGCAAGAGGGGTCTTGAATTTATTGAAGAAAAATGGCAAAGGAACCAAGGAATTGGGAGCAAATAACTAGAGAGGGAAAGGTAATAGCATAGGAAGCGACCAAGAAGACATTTGAACTTCAGGTTAGAGACTGTCTTCCCTATCATGGATTGATATCAGAGTACAGGCAAAGAGAAAGGAATAGGGGAATTCTAAGTGAAAGACCTGCACTGGTAGAGTTTTAGTGAATCTAGAACAGAAGCTGTTATTAAAAGGGATAATTAGTAGGGCATATAAAAAAAATTGCTGAATAACTGTAAGGAAATAATCAAGTGAGGTTAGAAAAGATTGAGAAGAAAGCTTAGATTGGGAAGAGAGATGAGATAAGATTAGCAATTCACACAGAAACAATGAGAGGACATATGTATGGCTCCCAAATGTGCAGCAAAGTCTAGAAGATTTATAATTTTTCCTGGAAGTGTTTGTATAGGTATTTGTATACCCCAAGCAGACTACAAAGAATTTTCCCTCAGGTAGATGGCAAATGTTGGAGGTATGTTGGGGAAGAAAGAGGTAACTTGGAACATATGCTTTGAGATTGTAATGAGTTGGCAGACTTTAAAAATTCTCTACAGATTACTGCTAGAAATATTGGGTGAGCAAATGGGTGTAACTAAGGGAATTAGTTTTTGGGCTGGGATGCGGGATATAAATTGGTGGCTGACAAAAAAGCAATTACTAGAAAATTGAAATTTAAGTCTAAATCAATTGCATTTGATGCAGTGAATATTATAAAAGAGATAAAAGAACTGGAAGTGGGATTGTTAGAAAAGTGAAGGAGTAAATCGCACAGAAGTAAATGGAAATTGTGGGAACAATACATGCAGAATAAAGTTCATGAGGAAGAAGAGTGAGCTTTAAAGGAATACAGGAAAAGAGCAAATTATGTGTAGTTGGACTGAAAATAGTTATAAAGAAAGAAAAGATATGTGATATATAATTCACATAAAAGGAAAATTGTTAATATGGTTTGTTTTCTTTTCTATTAATGTATTTTTGCTTGTGTCTTAAATTATAATTCAGTGAAGGTATTAGAAACATGTCTGTTATGAGTGTGCATAAAACTATGTCATACTTTTCAAGACTTTTTCTTTTAATGGAAACTTTCAAACAAACAAAAAAAAACTAAATACATTTTTAGAATACCCCCATCCCCTGCTAAATGAGAACAAACACACAAAGCTATATGTATCTCCAAAAAATTAAGTTTTTCCTTCTAGATTTGAATAATTACCCCAACTGACAGCTGGTCCACGGGCATTAGCTAGCCTAAAATTAAGGCTACCCATGCTAAAGTGCATGTTACACCATGTGTCCCCACTTACATTGATTGGTGTATGTTCTTTTATTATCTCTGTTCCCATCTCAGATGTGAAAAACAGCTTATATTATTTCAGAAAGCATTAACCTTTAGCCCTAAAGGGAAAATAATGATTATTTTTCTATAAAAATAAATTGTACACTGTTTTATTTAATGCCTTAAAGCATTCAGGCTGCTAGGAAGGCTGCTATCTCTTATTCACTTTACAACTTTATTTTTCACTGAACTGCTTGCCATTTGTACTTTTGAAATTTGCATTTCCCTCAGAGAAGAATGTTCAGAACTCTCAAGATTATTTTTTTGTACCTGCAAATAGCTCAGCTCCATGTAAAAGTAGTCAGCAATGAGGAAAAAAACAGCTAACATCTCTGCAGATGCGTGAAGGAATTTGTAAATATCATTCAGAAGAGAATGTACAACTGCCTTCATCTGCAGACATCTCAACTCCCACTAAGAGCATTTACTAGTGGAAAAAAGCTAATATATTTGCAGATCTAATGAACTTAGCATTTTTCATGGCTATCATAATTTTGTCTTATTCTTCAAGACTATTTGGTTACCAAAAACACTTACTTACTTATAGCTTTGGCCAAGGACATTAATCTAGGCATTCACCCTTGTAAAATAAGAAAAATTGTGTTAATTTGACTTATAGTATAATCAATGCACTTTTACACCCTATCCATACCCCAGCAGCCCAAGATTATGGCATATTAACTTAATCCTGTTTTGTCCAGCCTTTCTTCCCTTGTTATACTGTAAAGCCTACATTTCTTACAACTAAAAAAGTTTGCGTTTGGTTTAATATTTTTAACACATACAATAGTCACTGAAAATACCCCCCCATAATTAAAATACCCCTGATACACACTATACAAAACTGTTGTACTATATAACATGCAGTTTATAACATGAAATGTTTCATAAAATCCTAATAACATTTTTTTTACTTACACAGTTATTTTTCCTATTAGTGTCCTTCTAAACATTAATGGCATAAAGTAGGGTATATGCTTTGCAGTCTACCTACATGTTTAAGAGAGTCAGCAAAAATACACTCTTTCTCAACCACTTTTTCTTACAAAGCCATGCTTCACAAATGGGAGTGATGGTTTATAGTGTCCCATTTATTCACTAATTTCAATGTGTCTGGTTTTCATCTTGTTAATCTCCATCTCCCTATATCAGATTCTGTTTCAAGTTCAAGGTACTTCTGATTCTTCTAAGTCAACTCTTGTGCTCTTTTCTGTCTCTCAAGCATTTCCCTTTGAAAAACTGGAGAAAGTTTCACTGGCAAAGTCTATGAGCTGTATTGTCAGAAGAATGAGAAACAAGAGTTTCATTCTGTTTCTTTAATCCTCCAGGAAAAAAAATATTCTGAAGACAGCTTATTAAGTTGCTTGAATCTCACAGCTGTTTCTCCACATTCTTTGATTGCTGGGATAAATTTGCTTGTCTTTTGTCTGCTGTACAGTGACTGTTTATTATCTGCAAATACTCTGCTGTCTATATTTTTAATAATTTTCCATTCTGCCACATTTTGTCAGGATCAGCTCTTTCTGTTGGTATGATTGCATCTTTAATAATATAAATCTTGGCTGCTTTTTATTAGCCAAGTACGTAGTTGATGTGCCCTTTTAATTAACAAATCCTGAGGTGGAACACAAGTCCAGTTGCTTATTTGTGATTTCATAAAATTAATACAATCTGTTTATTCCAATTACTCTGAGACAGCAGAAAACTTGAGTTCATATTAAAAACACGAATGTTTACTTTCCTGAACACCTAAACGCCAACATATATTCCGCAAACCGCAAATACACCGAACGGCCTAAACCGCGAAATTCAAAAACTCGAAATGTCATAGTTGTCCCATCCCACCGCCCGCTACATACTACCTACACAAACTAAATAAACCACATACATACACTAACCAAAACCTTACTTCTAACCCTAAACTAAACCCTACTTATAACCCTACACTAAATCTTGCATATACCACCATGTATGCACTTAACTTAACCCGCACCCTAACCCTAAGGTCCGTAACTATTGCACACTTACCTTAAAAAGCTATACCCAAACAAAGTAAATAATCCACACACATACACTTAATAAAACCCTACTTCTAACCCTAAACTAAATCTAACATACATTACCATCTATGCACTTACCTTAACCCGCACCCTAACCCTAAGGTCCGTAACTATCGCATACTTACCTTACAGAGCTATACTGCAGAAGGGCCAACCATGACGATTCGATGTTTTGGATTTCGTGCTTCAGGACGATCGATGTTTTTGTAGTTCGATAAAGAAGTGTCGGTGTTTAGGTATTCGGGTAAGTAAATGTTCGTGTTTTTAATATAGACCCAAAAACTTCAGGTTTTCTCTGTATACTCTGCCTTCTAACTATACTATTTTTTGAGAAGCCTCATACCCAGCCTTTTCTTCATTTCCTTCTTTGAATTTTGTAGTTTTATCAATTCATCTGAATGGCCAGCTAAAGCTTTTTCTATTTTTCAAGCCTTTTCTTATTTGGGTTGATATATTCCTTCAATGTTTACTAATCACCTCTTAGTACATTTGATTTATTTTTTTCTCTAAATTACTAGAAGCCCTGTATTGTACCAAAACTGAAATTTGAACTGCTTTTTGATGAACAGCTGCAGGATTCTTCCCAGTCATTGTTTCCTGTTTACCTTTTCTGGCTAATTTTCTTTCAGGTTCTCCAAATTTCTTCCTTCCTGGCATCCAAGCAGTATACTAATTAGCCCATAACTGGATTTTACCTACGTTGATAATTTCACTGGCCTTTATTTTTCAGTTGCATTTTCCACTCAGTGAGTGCTGAAATTAAGCTACTGATCATTGTGCAGCCATCTTGGATGTCAGTGATGCAGGTGTTGCGTTCTAATATAACAATATTAAACCTGGTATCAATGTAAAAGTCTTCATGTTGTAATTCTGCAATTTCTTTAATAAGGTCAAGGCTAAAAAAAAGACCCATGTGGCCCAATTTACCATCCTTTAAGATGAAATAATAAATTAATGTATCTAGGTTAACTAATATCCACTGGTGTTCCCTATCTGACAGTTAAAGGTTCTATCAGTTTCTCAGTTGTGCTTATAAAAGGGACTTCCAGAGGTATCACTGCACCCTTCATGGTTTTAGTACTGACATTTGCTGACATACTAGGCATAAACTTTTCTTTTAGTCACTATAAATGAAATTATAGGTTGCCTGGACATATGGGGAACTGATCTGGCTGTAGCATAAAGGAACAAAGCCTTGACTGCTACCAAGGCAACTGGGGTTTGATTAACAACCCCAGCATTAGATGGGGTGAGAAAGGAATGAAAGAGCAGAGACTGTGGAATGAAAGAGCAGAGACTGTTTGTTCCCCTTTGGGGATGTATGTGCCTCTGCACACTTTCAGTGGTTGAAATCCAGGGGGAAGCTGGGGCTTGTCCTGAGGTGTAGCTGACTAGGGGGATAGCTTTTGATTTTGTCACACTCAGAGGCAGGGACAGCAATTACAGAGACCATTGCATGCCAACCCCCTGAGCATGTTCTTGGCATGTACATTGAGAGATCAGGGTATAAAACAAAAACATTTTCTTCTACGCAAGTGATGATCTTATTCCTTGTTCACCCAATCCTTACCCCAAATAAGTGAATGAGGGGTATACAATAATGAATGGGGCAACCGGGAAGAAGCTCATGATCATTGGAAGGCAAAACAAAATGGAATCTGTCTTGTCAGGTTTCTAGATATGCTGTCAGTCACTTGCATAGTCTTTTGAGATTCTATGACTGTAGGTTCTGTGAATGAGGTCTGAAATTAGGCTGCTTTATCTTAAGTCAGATCAGTTTTGGTTTCCCTTTCTCCACTCAACATGCCTGGGCCCAGTCCTCCTCCACGGGTAACTTTCCTGTACCCTATCCTACTTAGGGAGTCCCTGGTGTAAGTAGAAAACTGGGAACATCTCTTCTTCAGTTTGTTCCTCAGTTTATATTTCATCTAATTCTAGTAGTCCCCAGTGTTCTATATCCTTAAAGTAATAAAAAATACTTTCTTATTGTTGCCTTATTTACCAGCTGAGGTACAGTCTGCTTGTAGTGTATGAACTCTCCATAATCTATACTATAATGCACTCTTTGCAGTAGGATAGTCGCCCCTGCCTCCATGTACATGCTTTACAGTTAGTTTTTTAATGTAATTAGGTAGGTTCATGTTAAACACCTCACTGGATACCAGGCCATCATATCAGCGCAGCCTAAGAGAGCATTTATAGCCACTCAACTTACATACAGTTTGAATTTGCACACTGGCACGATTCACAGTTTCCTGTATAACATTACATTCACCAGTAAAATAAACTGGTATCCTGACGTGTAAATAATGCACAGTATTGTAAATTTTGCTGTTTGCCATATTTATTACTGCTTGTTCATATCCTCACTAAATTGATGACAGTGTTCTACTGAATCGCTGCTTTATTAGTGGTCTGTTACTGTTGTGATTTGTGAGCTACTGTTTCAAAGCAATCTACTGATTAACTATATTTCATTGCTATCTACTGCAATTCATTACTGTTTATCTGCATTTTACTACATTTCGTTGCTGTTTAAATATATTTTTTCATACTGCAAGTGCTATTCTTTCGACTATGAGTGATTAATGTGTGTCTCACTGTGAGTTTTTTTCTTACTGAGTCCTTAACCTTAAAATTGAGTAGCATAGTCTCAATAAAGGTCTGTAGTATCCAGAGCTTCAGCTGCACAGTTTTAAACCCTTTTTGAGATATCCCAGCTATAAGTTAACTGTTTTTTTCTGAAAAAAAAAGTTCTAAGCTTGTTTTCCACCTTTCCTGTTACTAGAGAAGTCCAGATACAGATTTGCTGTATCAGGACTGATTTGTAAGTTTCTGAGTTCCCCAGACCCTTCTGTGTTAGATGGAAGCCTTCCAGCTTATCAGTGTGAGCAATAAGCACTAGGTAGCCTATCTACCACAAGAGGAGTGGTTTCTGGCTATGTAATTCTAGTTTATTGGCCGTTTGGGCAGTTTCTTCCATCCCTTTCAACTTTCTCTTCTCTCTTGCACTTTAATTAGCTTATTCGCCAGCACTTCATCAGGCTTTTTGTAGCAATTATTGTAGCACACATAAGTGCTATCAGCACTAGATGTCCTATAAGGAAACAGCTCCAGTACTTAGTAATGATGACCATCCCTCCTGGCATGTCTAAAGGTCAGTTTCCTGTGCTTTCTCCTATTAACCTGGTGAACCTGGACATTCTGAGGCAGTGTAGCAACTGCCTCATGTACACAGACAACCCTCTCCTCTTACCTCCGAGCACTCAGACTTGTGAGAGATGCGCCTATATCTCCAAACTGGAAGCCATGCACTCTCCAGCCAAGACCAGAATAGCTGATCAAAATAAGGTCAACACCTGCACCACACCACATGGAACACATAGTCCTCCAGAACACCCACCATCACAGCCCTCACATAAAATCACAAACCACACACCCACCTTCGCGGATGCTCTCAATAGAAATCTACCCAAACAGCAGAGACCTCCAAGGCAGAAATACATTTGACCACCACAACACAGCACAAACCACAAGACATAAATCTCACTTACACAGTGTGCCCCTCAACCTAAGCCCCTAAGGCAAAACAGCTTACCCAATACAATAATCACAGATGACTCAATAGTGAGGCACACTGATGTCCCACTCACTAGGTTGAATAAGAAGAAGGTAATGGTCAGCTGTCTAACAGGTGCCAGAATCCGCCACATGACACGCACTCAGGTCACTCCACAACAAGTACAAGTATGACTCTGTCATTGTCCATGTGGGTGTTAATGACCTGAGACGTACCTCCCTGGACTACATAAAAAGAGACATGGTGGAGCTCTTGGATTATGTGGCCCAAGGCCCTGAGCAGCATCCTACCATCACCCAGAATGATACCACAGTACAAATAGAAAATGATTGACTTCAACAATTGGCTAAGTTTCTGGTGTCATTCTAAGGGGATCCAGTATCTGTCTGCTTGGGATGACATAATTGACAGACCTCAATGCTTTGCTAGAGTGCTAGAGATGGCCTGCGTATGTCACCCCTAGGTTTCTGGGTACTGGCTAAAGCTCTTGCCACCCCTATAGTGACTTTTTTAGGTGGTGTTCCAAAGACCAAATTACCACAGTAACAGCTATAAATAAATGCAATCTGAGGGTCATGCTGCTCAATGTTAGAAGTGTAAATCTCAAGGTCCACTCGCTTAAAGCACTTCTCTAAATGGAGAACATCTACATCTGTGCTGTAACAGAGACCTGGTTTAAAGTAGCAAAAAGCACCCCTGTGCTACCAGGCTATAACTCATTCCACACCTTTCAGCCCCAGAACAAGGACCAAAGCTCCAAAGGTACTGGTGTCTCCATATTCATAAAGGATATGCACACCTCCAGACTAGTAGCCCAGCATAACACATCTGAGATACTGCAGGTAGAACTAACATAGGGTAAGATGGAGATTCAGGTCATAGCCTGCTATAGGTCCCCAACCATGTCCCAAGACTCTCACTCCACATTCCTAAGCACCCTGGAAACTATTAAGATCCAACCCAACACTATCATACTAGGTGACTTCTACTACCCCTCCATCAGCTGGGAAAACTACTCATGCACCAATGCACTGGCCCAACGCTTCCTGGAATTCATCAGTTCCAATGCCCTGGACCAGCTCATTCTTACCCCCACTAGAGGAAGCAACATTCTTGACCTGGTTATTACTAACATGGCCAACCGTTGCTCTACACCAATAGTCAGTTCCTCCCTGGTTAGATCCGACCACAAACTAATCACCATGGAAATCCACATCTCACCCACACCCCCTGCAAAGGTATCCACCACGAAAAACTTCTCCAAAGCTGACTTTGGACTCCTAAAAACAGAGGTGGCTAACATCACAGCACCCATGCTAATGGAAAATAGATGTATGACTGCCAAATCATACAGCAATCCACTGTATGAACACGTACATAAATGCATGGAACTAGCCATACCCAACAGAACCAAGATGCTCTCCTCCAAAAAAAGGAAGCCAGTCTGGTGATCCCCTGCCATTAATAAACTCTACAAAAGAAGGAACTGTTGTAGAAAAAGGTGAAGTCCCAAGACTGGAAAAATTCCCTTATTAGCCTCAACAAAAAGTTGAGATCCCTCATCAAAACCTCCAAAGCCAACTATGAAGGCAGAATTGTGGCAGACACTAAAAACAAACACAAAACTTTCTATAGTTATATCAAGAATAACCATGGCAATACCCAGATTTGCTCTGAGTTACTGCACAATGCTACCTCCTATACTGAGCCAACAGATATTGCCAACATACTGGCCGACAGATTCAATGCCAACTTTACCCCTCTCTCTCCCCCTAAAGGACCAATCTCAATACCAGATGAATGCCAGGCACCCAATATTACTGCAGCACAGGTTAAAGCGGCATTGTCTAAGGCTAAGAATACAGCTTCCATGGGACCCAACAATATCTCTTCCTGTGTTCTACATGAATTACAAAGTGAACTAGCATCACATCTCTGTGCTCCGTTCACTCACAGCCTCACCTCAGGCTTTGTCCCTACCGAATGACACACTGCTACAGTCATCCCTCTCCATAAAGGAGGAGCTACTACAGACCCTGGAAATTATCGCCCCATTAGCCTGATGAGTCTGATATGTAAGGCTATGGAGCATATCATCATGGACCTAATTAACAAGGATATAAGGAATCTCCAAACTCTAGATCCCATGCAATTTGGTTTTGTGAAAGGTAGATCATGCCTGCTCAACCTGGTTGATTTCTTTGAGTCAGTCACCAGAGCGGTGGATGAAGGTAAGGCAGTTCATAAGGCCTAAAGCAAAAACGGCTTTGGGTGCAGTAAGGCACAGAAAAAATATGTAAATAAACAAAGGAGTAACTGTAGCCGAACTTACACGAACCAACAAAGTTTATTAAAGGACTAAAAATGTAAGCGCTTTCACAATAGCTAATATCGCTTCATCAGGCACTGAATACAACTGCATCTCAACTTACATAGCAAGTTAGCTGATGGAGACAATAAGCATCAATTGAACATTTAAAAATACATGCACAAAAATAAAAATAAATTTAGATAAAAGCTATCACTAAATCTGTATAAAAAGTAAGTTGCAGTGACAATGAAAAAATCTGAAACACAGACTACTGACAAATAACTGCTAAAAAGTGACTTTACAAGTGTGTCAATACATATACATTTTAATGTTTTAGGGGGCGTGACTTTAAAAAGCGTTTCAGAGTTGTAGTCCCATTTAAACCTGGGGGTTTCTCAGCATTCAAAATAAGAATCCATTTCTGCTCTTCACTTTCTGTGTGGTTCTCAATATCATATAGCATAGGGTGCATGACTTGAATAACCAGAAATTTAAATGCATGTGAATGATCAGTCTGTCTCACATGTTGGGCTAGAGCACTTTTATCTTTCTGGTTAATAATATCCCTTCTGTGTTCAAGGATCCTGTCCTTGAGCATTCTATTGGTTTTACGCACATAGTAAGCATGACAAACCTGGCAGAAAGAGAAATAAACCACATTAGTGGTGCGGCAGTCAGCATAGCAAGTGTCACTAATAGTGAAGTGTCGTGTAGGATGTGTATACGTAGTGCCAGTATGGATGTATGAACACGCAGAGCAGCGTCTACACGGAAACGTGCCAATGCGTGAAGAGAGAAATGTTCTATTAGTGGTTGTTCTGTTACATAAATGTTGTTTTAAGCACTTATTATTTCTAAATGAGAAAATAGGTGCATTTCCAATCTTATTAAGTAGTCCTGGTACTACATGCAAAATATTCCAATTCTTTTTGATGACAGAAGCATATTCATTAATATCATTAGAGTACTGGAGGACAACTCTAAAATCATTTGTAGCAGGGATGGACTCAGATGTATAGACTCCATTGCCAAAATAAGACTTACATCTACCACTTCTCTGTGACTATATTTCATCAATAGTAGCAATGATCTCTTTCTTAGAGTATCCCCTAGCTAAAAACTCTTTATGGACCTCATCAAGGGCCTGATGTGCCTCTATGTCATCATTATGCAACCTAAGCACCCTATACACTTATCCCTTCAAGACATTCTTAGGTATATGTCTGGGATGCATGCTATTTTTGTGTAGCAGAGCATTCTTTCTAGTAGGCTTCCTATAGATGCTGCTCTGCAGCTAATGCGAAGTAGATCTCTTGACTGACACATCAAAATAATTCAAATCAGTAGTAGAGTATTGATAGGTAAATCTTAAAAAACTAGTGGTAGTGTGCATATAGCTGACAAGCCTATCTAATTCATAGATATCTCCCTTCCAAAGCAAGAAGATATCGTCCACAAAACGGACATACCACATAATCTTATCAGAAAACTCATTCCTATCAGATAGAAGGCAGCTTTGTTCCCAAGATATTAATGCTAGATTGGCGTAGCTGTTGGCACAAGTTGTGCCCATAGCCATGCCAGTCGTTTGAAGGTAAAACTGATCGTCAAATACAAATACATTGTTTTCTAGTATGATGTCTAGTAGAGTACAATTAAGTGAAATCTTATTACTGTCAAAATACCTGTTTAGGGTTAGAAAATCTCTCACTCTCTCTATACTCCATGTATTTGGAATAGAGGTAAATAGAGATTCAATATCCATAGTTAGAAACATGTAGTCACAATCAGCAGTTGTCATTCTATTGTGTAATCTTTCCAAAAAAGTCTTGGTGTCCTTGAGAATGGTGTGATAAGTCATCAAACAATTTGTGCAATTCGCCTTCAACAAAAATAGATAATGGTTCAGTGCACCAGCCTGCACCAGAGACTATAGGTCTCATTGGTGGAAGCTTATCATTTTTATGAATCTTAGATAGACCATATATCCTAGGGATTAAATAGAGACTCAGTATTACAAAATCTGAATAAGTTTTCGTCTGTCAGGGCTGTCATCTGCAAATCAAATATTTGGAAACACACTCTTTCCATAATTCCATTCACAATAGTTTTAGGAACACACTGGTACGTCTTGGAATCCTGCAGCAACACATATATCTGTCTCAAATAAAGGTCCCTATCTAATAAAACAATGCCCCCTCCCTTGTCTGCTTGTTTGATTTCTACAGAACACATAGATTTTAGCTCATTCAATGCTGTAACATCATCAAGGGACATATTATGGAAGCTGGATTTTGTTCCTTGCGTAAACAGCTGTCTAAATTCAGTTTCACATATGTTTACAAAGGTTTGAATAGCAGGATGCATATTGGGTATAAAAGTACTAGGTCTTTTATACTGGGCTGCAGTCTCATTGTGGGTGCCAGTATTTGAAAAAATGTCTTTCAAGGATAAACTCCTGCCTAGTAATCTTAGGTCTTTAAGCATATCGGCTTGATCTGCCTTTCTGGCAGGAATAAAAGAAAGCCCTTTATTCAAAAGTTTAATCTGTTCTTTAGTAAGTGTAATCGAAGAAATGTTGAATACTAAATCTGAATTTAGAATCTCCTCTGTTTGTTGTTTTGGAGGTTCCTTTCTGCGCTCCAATGCCTCTGGACATTCCCTGATCTGGTCAGGCTCCTGGAACGGGTCTTGATGGGCAATGGATGTTTCAAAGTAAGGCTTGTAGTTGTTTGGCTGTTGTTCACTAAAAAAGCACCATCATTATGGACTGTAGCATTCCTCAGTTGTTGTTCTTTAGATGTAGCATTCTTGTCATTAGAACTGGAATTGCTCACAGTAAATGAGGAATTATAACTAGTAGAAGCTTGCTCCAAGCAGTCTGTTGGATTCACTTCAGCTTGCTTAACAAGCATAGTAGTTGCTTCCTGTTGTTGTACTGACGTCAGCATGCTATTTAAATTGATAGGATTAACATCTGACTGATCTATAATTGGGCCAATGCACCCATTCATCATGCGTTCCCTGGGCCATGAGAATACATGATTATTTTCAAAGTCTCTCCTATCTCTTTGCAGCTTTTTCAATTTGATATTCATTAACCTGTTGTCATAGGAAGAAATGTTTTCTTGCAGTCGATCCATTCTATCATTAGTAATGTCAGTGGAGAAAGCAGATGAAATTTTCTGTTCTAATGCAACAATGTCATCTTTAAGGTCATATTCCATAGGTGTAAAGAAGTCCATAAGCAATTGTATATATTGGAAACTGAATTGCAAGTTTAATTCTTGCCATCTCTTAAGTAGATCAGGATATGCCTCACCATAGCTAGGCATATTCAAGCCTCTCAAGCCTCGAGGTATTACTTTATGTTGAAGAGAGGCTTGTAGATGAAGATGTTGCCATTGCAGTCAATTGTACTTATAGAGCTTATTTTCAAGTTCAGTGCTCTACTACACAAAAATAGCATGCACCCCAGACATATACCTAAGAATGTCTTGAAGGGACAAGTGTATAAGGTGCTTAGGTTGCATAATGATGACATAGAGGCACACCAGGCCCTTGATGAGGTCCAGAAAGAGTTTTTAGCTAGGGGTACTCTAAGAAAGAGATCATTGCTACTGTTGATGAAGCATGGTCACAGAGAAGTGGTAGATGTAAGTCTTATTTTGGCAATGGAATCTATACATCTGAGTCCATCCCTGCTACAAATGATTTTAGAGTTGTCCTCCAATACTCTAGTGATATTAATGAATATGCTTCTGTCATCAAAAAGAATTGGAATAATTTGCATGTAGTACCAGAACTACTTAATAAGATTGGAGATGCACCTACTTTCTCATTTAGGAATAATAAGTGCTTAAAACAACATTTATGCAACAGAACAACCACTAATAGAACATTTCTCTCTTCATGCATTGGCACGTTTCCGTGTAGATGCTGCTATGCATGCTCATACATCCATACTGGCACTACGTATACACATCCTACACGTCACTTCACTATTAGTGGCACTTACTATGCTGACTGCCGCACCACTAATGTGGTTTATTTCTCTTTCTGCCAGGTTTGTCATGCTTACTATGTGCGTAAAACTAATAGAATGCTCAAGGACAGGATCCTTGAGCATAGAAGGGATATTATTAACCAGAAAGACAGAAGTGCTCTAGCCCAACACGTGAGACAGACTGATCATTCACATACATTTAAATTTCTGGTTATTCAAGTCATGCACCCTAATATCCGGGGAGGTGATATTGAGAACCACAAAGAAAGTGAAGAGCAGAAATGGATTCTTATTTTGAATGCTGAGAAACCCCCAGGTTTAAATGGGACTACATCTCTGAAACCCTTTTTAAAGTCACGCCCCCTAAAACATTAAAATGTATATGTATTGACACACTTGTAAAGTCACTTTTTAGCAGTTATTTGTCAGTAGTCTGTGTTTCAGATTTTTTCATTGTCTCTGCAGCTTATTTTTAATACAGATTTAGTGATAGTTTTTATCTAAATTTATTTTTATTTTTGCGCATGCATTTTTAAATGTTTAATTGATGCTTATTGTCTCCATCAGCTGACTTGCTATATAAGTTGAGATGCAGTTGTATTCAGTGTCTGATAAAGCGATATTAACTATCGTGAAAGCGCTTACATTTTTAGTCCTTTAATAAACTTTGTTGGTTCGTGTAAGTTCGGCTACAGTTACTCCTTTGTTTAGTTCATACAGCCTACCTTGATCTGGCCAAGGCCTTTGATACCATTCCTCACTCAGGAATTATTGATAAACTCAGAAATCTAGGCATCAACCCCTGCATCATGAGGTGGGTTGCAAATTGGCTCACAGATAGAACCCACAGTGTGAAAGCAGTGGACTCCAAGTCAGACTGCCGACCAGTCACGACTGGAGTCCCACAGGGATCGGTCCTGGGTCATCTCCTGTTTGGCATCTACTTCTCAGAAGTCCAGCCCAACACGGAGGGACTTTGGCTGACAAAATTGACAGAGGACTGCAAGCTGGGAGCCATTATAACCCCCAAGTGATGCAGACATCCTACAGAAAGGCCTCACTAAGACCAGTGATTGGTGTCAAAAACCATGGCCTTAAGCTTAATGCCAAAATATGCGTCATTATCCCCTTAGGGGAAAACTCAGTTCCCACTAATTAACACATTGATGGAAGCCCACTGAATGTTGAAGGCATTATAAGAGATCTACGGACACAGGTTGACAGCAACCTCTCCTTCAACCACCACATTGCCACAATGGTCAGAACGTCTTTCTATGTGGTACATCTCATTACGAAGGGTTTTGCATCCAGGAAGAAAGAGGTCATCATTTCTCTCTGCTCTTCCCTCATTAGACCAATCATAGAGTATAATGCCCCATTTGGCATGTACGTCACTTGACACCTGCAACAGCTGGAGAGGCTACAAAAATACCTCACGAAGAGGATTCTAGGCCTTAAACACATGTCCTACATGGACAAACTCAAAAAACTCCAGCTATTCTCTGTCTCATATCATCTACTAAGAGGCAACCTCTGCTTGACTTACAAAGCCATGTCTAACCTGGCTCTGTTAGAAATGCTACATCTAAAGAAATCCCAATCCCTCCTCACCACATGCTCCAGAGACCTCAACCTAATTACCACAATCAACAGAACATGCTGGAGGGACAGGTTCATAACCCAGAGACTACCCATGCTCTGGAATAGACTTCCCATACATGTCAAGCAGAATGTCTCACTAGCCCTCTTCAAGTGAAATCTTGATGTGTGGATGGGAAATAGAAAGTTCTCCCCGGGGATCACTTCAGTGGCTCTACTTGATAGAGGCAATGGGAACTAAGGACGCACAGCACAATGCCAGGGCAGTTCTATGGGCTAGGCTTGTAAAGGCCCCAGGGCCATTAGCCTAGTGCACACCTATGAACTTATGAAATATGGTGCAATACATCTGTTTACATTGCAGTTCATAGGCTTCTGCTGCAGAGGGCAGTGTTTGTGAAATCTCCCCCCCCATTTACTGCATTTATAATAATTGTGAGTTAGATAACTTGTATGCACCTCATCAACCTAGAGTACTAGCTTTGATTCAGGTCTGTCAGCTTCTAGTTTGGTTTTATGTTTTAATATCTCTACCTTTGAAAGGAACAGTTTTGCTAGTTCTTAGACACTAACTTTGTTGGTCAGATTCCGAGATGTTTGGATGACCTGCTGCTGTCATCGGGTTTTTTAAAGCTGTTGGTGAGGTCAGATGAACCTATTTTAACAGTAATGGAAACGTTCTGCAGACTGGTTTAAATCACTAGTAGCTTCACCACTCAACCAGTTGAGTTGCTAATTTGTGGCCAGGTAAAGATCATTCAGTTTGATCAGTATTGTTTTCCATGTTTGTAATATAAGGGATTTTTCTTATCCTTGGTTACAGTTCAGTAATTGCAGAATAAAATTTCTCTGACTTGGGTCATGTTTTCCTGTTTAAGTGTTCTTTACATTAAGATGTGAAATACAAAGTGTGATTCTGTTTGAAACATGTTTGGTGAGGACACCACTGAACTCTGCAGTAATCTTTAAATTAAGCATAACCCTTCTTATCATTACTTGTGCTGGGAGTCATCTGCGAGGGCTGTAAGTTACTGCATTGCATAGGGAATTTCTTGGATAGTGTTGCCTCTAGGCTTCCCTTGAAAGAGACAATAGTCAGCTACACGTGGTCCTTTATTACTATATTTACTCAGTGGGCTGTAGACCATGGTAGACTCCTACTGCACAACTGAGAATTGGCCAAAGGATATAAGGATTATACCATTATTTGAACAGAAAACAGGAAAACCTAGACTAAACTGTGAATAACAGTTGGAGGACTACCTTGTCACCGCATTGGTTTTATGTGTGTGCTTTTCATATACCACATCCAGTGCCATTTAGAAATCCTGTATTCCTTCTTCTCTTCAGAGACTTAACAATATTAATTCTGGGTTCTCCCTAGCTGAATTGTACTAGAGCAACTAACAGTACTTTTCTTACACTCTATACTTGCCAGAAACATTTGCCTGTCCTTATTTTAGCTGTTTAGCTTCACCAGGAAAGTTTACCTTCATTTCCACAGATTGTTTATTTTGCTGGAATAAGGTTGCATTCATGATAGGCTCCATTCCGTTTACCCTCTCTTTGTTCCCATACCCTACCTTCATTTGCCAGCTATCCCTTCTTAACAGTATATCTAAACGTAACCATCTTCACCCATTTATTAAATCAGTCACCACAAGCAATCTCAACCTCACCCCTTAATTTCTGTCAAAACCTCCATAATGTCATTGTCATTGTCAATCTAATAAATTACTCCTGCTCATTTCACTTCTCATTATAATAACTCCTTCTATGTCAGTCTTCTAGTACTTAGGCATTTGACATCTTCCATAATCTTCTCCCCATTCTAACATATATGCTCTATACTATCCTCCTTCTTCATAACTCCCTACCTTTCTTATTACCATCAAAAAATGCCTACATGTAATCTTATACTCCTTGTCTCTGCCATCATATAAATGTATACTCCCATTTTTTCTCCCTCAGTCTAACAGCCTTTAACCCCTCTCCAGCATCTCGTCTACTGCTCTTCTGGTTTATTCTCTTATTTAATTCACCAACTGCTTATATCATTGCTATCTAGTCTCTTCTTCCTTACACGATTATTCCTCTCATTAAATTCTTTGAGTAGAATCAGTCTTACTTCTGTACCTCCTTTTTACCTCCCTTACTTTCTCAGTACATAGCCATCCACAATGTCCAACTATTACCCACCCATTCTTATACCCCTCTACCTATTAACCCTCTCCACATCTCTGCATGGTGCATTTTATATCAACCACATACCATCCTGTAGCACATAAACATCCTACCACACAGAATTTCATGCCCAAGTCTCCCTAGCCACAAGCTGGTTCAACTCTACCTTCATCCACCTATTTAAGCGAATACCCCTAGACATTAACTCAGAATCACAAATACCAACATATAAATTCGTATTCTACTAATACCATTTTCATCAAAATCCTGGCTCTCAACACCACATCTTGAACTTAACACCTTCTCAGCTAACAATCTATACCAATCAAATAAAACAGGTCTTCAACCAGTATGACATAAGCAAGATAACAGAATTCCATGCTTGGATAAGCCATCATGTCACATATATTGTAGTGACAACTGAAACCTGGTTAAAACAAACTATAAAAGATGATGAAATTCTCCCATTAAGCTATCCTGCTGTCAGACTAAACAGGAAAATAAAAAGGGTAGTGGAGTTGCCGTCATCTGCCTCATCACAATGGAGCTCTTTCTCTCAGTATTCCTCTAGCCCCCCCTCCCCCAGTATCATTAATACTAACATACTCATGTCCACACTTAAATTTAACAACCATAAAAGCATATATATATATATATATATATATATATATATATATAAATCCAGGTAATAATATTCCCATTGCTAAAGAGTTCTTCCACTAGACGTCTTCAAAAATCCAACAAGAAACTACTATATTTGATGATGTCAACATTGACTGTAAAACAGTAACCAGACACCTCAAGTATCACCATAGACATATTCTGTTTTACCCAGCTCATCTTCATACCAACCAGATAAGACAAAAACACAAAGAATAACTCCAATGTTGATTGGATCCTGACTAACACCCCTAAGAACATTATTTCCAGTGACTCCCATAACATCCTTAGCAACCACAGTCCAACCTTTATCAGCTGAGATCAGTCAAACACATACAAAGACAACATTGTTATATTAAGAAATCTAAATATTTTCCATAAAGACACCTTTGTCTTTTAAACTAAGCAAATTGAAATTACTCCAGTTCCACTGCTATCTAAGCAAATTAAAACCTTATTGAAGCAAAAAGACAAAGTAGGGAAATGCAGTTAAAAAAAACAACTCTGAACTTTACCTCTAAACCTATAAGCACATTAGAAACAAAACTTAGCACAAAATAAAACATGATGATAAGGCTTAGTACACACATCTGCAAACTACAAATGAAAACAACCCAAAACTCAGCAGGTCCTCAATCAACCACAACTTGTACTCTGGTTATGTTATATTACTACTACATCCTCAAGCTCAAAAAGTATTAGTATAGCGACACAATTCATGCGTATTTCACAGACACAGTTACCCTGCTTTTAAAATACTCTTGTCTATAACATTATCACAATCCCTAGCTAGTCTAACAAATAGAAACCTGCTATCTTTTTCTCTTGTTCCCACCTCCACTATGAGAAAACTCCTCGAGCTAAAACCTATCACTCTAGCTCCTGATAACTTAACTGCATAATAATAAACAGCACAAACACCCTGGCACTTGGTAATCCAATAGCAGGCAAAAGAAAAAAACAAAACAAAATAAATTAAAAAAACTCCAAAACACTTTTAATATAGGACAAATAAATGTAGTTTAGTGCTTTCCTCAGTACATTGTCATATTCAGAACCAGAAAACAATTTAAAAATTAGTTAAAATACTTTTCAGGTAAATTAACCCCACCCCCAATGATGAACCAA
The DNA here is from genome assembly GCF_019279795.1 of Protopterus annectens. NCBI lineage: Eukaryota > Metazoa > Chordata > Ceratodontiformes > Protopteridae > Protopterus > Protopterus annectens. The sequence goes on along the minus strand of NC_056731.1, from coordinate 1,565,520,638 downwards.
TCAATGTGTAATAGACCAACCTCTAGTAAAAGTAACATGCACAACTGAATGTTGGTTAAGAACAGCAATGTAAGAAAAAAACATTTAAAGCACTAAATGCCAGTAAAAAAATAACCATATGCAAGTTTGTTAAAAAATAAAAAACAATCTGAAACCATGTTGGCTTCTTTTAAGTTCACTGGTGATGGAAACACTTTCGTTTAATCTTAGTTGCCACACCATTTCCCTGTGGATCAATAATTTTTTCCAATCACCACGAAAAGGGCCATTGTGAACCTGCTCCAGCACTAGAAACTTGAACTTATCAAAACCATCACAAACCGTAGAGTGGCGTGCCAATACACTTTTATTGTCAAGTTTATGGATGCTGTATATATGTTGGTAAATTCTATGGTTTAACCCATTAATCATCTTGCCAATGTAAAAAGCCTGGCAGGACTGACAGCTAGCAAGGTGCACCACCCTCTCAGAGAAACAATTAAATTTGCCTCCACAAAGCCTTGCATATGTTTTTTTTTTTCTTTTTTACTGGTATTTTTTACTGGCATTTAGTGCTTTAAAAGTTTTTTTCTTACATTGCTGTTCTTAACCAACATTCAGTTGTGCATGCTACTTTTATTAGAGGTTGGCCCATTGCTTGGTTCATCACTGGGGGTGGGGTTCATTTACCTGAAAAGTATTTAAACTAGTTTACTTTCTTTTGTGGTTCTGAAGATGTCAATGTACTGACGAAAGTGCTAAACCACATTTATATGTCCTATATTAAAAGTGTTTTGGAGTTTTTTAAGTTTATTTTGTTTTTTATTTTGCCTGCTATTGGATTGCCAACTGCCAGGGTGTTTGTGCTGTTTATTTTACTGACTTCTACACACTCCAGTGATTATCTTTTTCAGTATTCTAACTGCAGAATATATCAAAATATTAGCTGATGCCTTAGCATATCCAGTATAGATTCTTTTTAAACATTCCATAAAAGAAAATTGTGTACCTGAACTGCAGAAGAAATCATTCATTCTGCCACTCCATAAAGGTGGAAACTGTACTGACATCTTCAACTACAGACCAACTGCCATTCTCTCCACCCTATCCAAGGTACTAGAAAATGTATTGAAAACCTTCTCATATTCATCACTGACAAGAATCTACTGTCCTCCACACAACATGGTTTCTGCCTGCATCATTATACTATTACAGCCCTGCTTAGTTTCATTACCAATATAAACCAAAACAGAAAAATTGGTAACCTGACACCTGCAGTACTCCCTGACCTGTCAAAAACATTTGACAAAATCTCCCATACTAGGTTGATACAAAAACTTGCCTTATTTGTGCTGGGTACATCATCACTTTCCTTGTTCAAAAGCTACCTGTTCAATAGATCACAGCTAAGGCTCAAAATAGCAAAATACTTTCTCCTGTGTTTCTCCCTTTCACAGTAGGAGTACTGCAGGGATCCCTTCTTGGACCCCTACTCTTAATATTTTCATGAATGAACTATACACAACCAGTAAACATGCCACCACTGTGTAGTATACAAATGACCTGACGCTCATCTAAATAGCTAAAAGTCCAATCAAAAACAAAAATATGTTCCAAACACTGAACCACCACAAAGGAGCTCAAATGCAAGTAGAAATCCAAATAAAGTCCAAATGAGATTCCACAGAAACTTTATTACAAGGGTAAGCGCTTTCACAACCTGTCATGGTTGCTTCCTCTGACCAAAATGAATTCTTAAAAACTCACACCCATTTTAAAATACATGTCATATAAAATCATCCAATCAAATCAAGAAAGGTGCAAATGCTTTCCAAGCTTAAAGAGATAGACAATTTAAAAACATAGACATTTCAAAAGCAGTTTAGAGGCAGCTTAGTTACAATTCAATAACATGTTCTCCCACCCTATCTAAAAAACATATGTAATCACAATAAAATGTATTATATATTACAATGTATATTTCTAAAAATATATATCTAAAAAATATATATATGTGTATATATATATATATATATATATATATATGTATAAAACAAAGAGGGAGTCTAAGAAAACTGCTTCACGTTACTTTCTTCCTAAGTTTCCGACTTTTTAAGACTGGTTTCAGTGATAAGCCTAAGTTTATATATAAGAATAAGAGGTCACTCAGGCAAATGCTTTGCTACAAAGAAAGGATGAACCATATCTCTTTGGTCAATTATGGAACAATGAGGTGCAATAGTTGTGCATTTTGTCAATACACTGAGACAAACAAATTGTTTGTCCATCCTACAACATGGAGATTATATAAGTTTAGGGTGACAGGAAATTGTCAAAGTAAAGATGTGATATATTTGGCCTAGTGTGTGTGCTGTGAGGCATTTTATGTTGGGAAGACCAACAGACGGTTGAGAGAGCAGATTCGTGACCATCTTTATTGCTTCAGGAGAGGACAGGAGCACAGTGCAATAGCTAAGCACATGATTCAAAATGGGGAGAATAATTATTTTAGTTTTTCCATTATAGATACCTTAACAGACAGCATGAGAGGTGGGGATTTATGTAATAAAATGGAACAGAAGGAGCTCAGATAGATTTTGATGTTAGCCGCACATAAACCACCAGGGCTAAATGATTATATTTCACTGAAACCAGTCTTAAAAAGTAGGAAATTTAGGAAGAAAGTAACATGAAGCAGTTTTGCTAGACTCCCTCTTTGTTTTATATATATATATATATATATGTATATTTTAGATATATATTTTTAGAAATATACATTGTAATATATAATACATTTTATTGTGATTACATGTGTTTTTTAGACAGGGTGGGAGAACGTTATTGAATTGTAACTAAGCTGCCTCTAAACTGATTTTGAATTGTCTATGTTTTTAAATTGTGGAAAGCATTTGCACCTTTCTTGATTTGATTGGATGATTTTATATGACTTGTATTTTAAAATGGGTGTGAGTTTTTAAGAATTCATTTTGGTCTGAAGAAGCAACCAGGACAGGTTGTGAAAGTGCTTACCCTTGTAATAAAGTTTCTGTGGAATCTCATTTGGACTTTATTTGGATTTCTACTTGGATTTGAGCTCCTTTGTGGTAGTTCAGTGTTTGAAACATATTTTTGTTTTTGATTGGACTATTGTGTATTTGTTCCATCACTCAGGCAAAGGGCTTTTTCTTTCTTTACTTTTACTAAATAGCTAAAAGGCTATATGAACTTCAAAATGTAATTGAGGAATTTCTCATCTCCATTGAAACCTAGCTGTCCAACTCCTATCTCTTTCTGAATCTTCAGAACTCTAAAAGTAATCCTTTTACTCCCAAATCTCTCTAACCAGAAAACAATCTTCCACCTAACTTCCTCAAACAGCAGGAAAAAAGGACTAGTATCTAGTACCCAGCTGCTAGGAGTCACTGTTGATGAACAACTAATATTTAACTACCATATCAAAGATGCAGTTAGGAAAACCTATCTGAAACTAGGCTTACTGGACAGGTATCTACTTATTTAATAAACTCAGTAAGAAGACACATTTCCCCAAACTTCTTGCTTCCTACACTCCTCTATGTCACTCCTTTACTGATTAACCTGCAAGCGGCACAATCCAGCCTCCTTGAGCAATGTCAGAATAAAGTCACAAAATTTCTCACCACCTTACCATATACAGCAGACCACTGCCTTGCTCTTAAAAACTATCATGGCTAGAACTACCCTACCACTTATCCATCTCACAGCTACGAACCACACGCAAACTCATCTACAGACCTACCCAATGCCCAGTCCTAAGCAACATTCTTCAATGTTAATCCCTAAATAGACACTCCTCTCCACTAACAAACTACCTCTCCATATAACCCCACCTAATAAATTAGCTGTTGAATCTATGTACTTTACCTATGTATCTAGACTATGGAACTCCTTGCCCCTACTACTTAGATAAAATGTGAAAAATAAACTTTTGAGACTTAAATAACACTTACTAGATACATGGCTCTGCTGTTGTTCCACACCAAGCTAACTCTACACTTGTCTTCACCTTTCTAGACAACTGTTCCTCCCTCCTCTGTCCTCACTCACATGATATTTATATTATATTTAACTTATGTCAGGCCTTCCTTCATTCTCCTTCACTTTTCCCTATTTTTCTACTCTTACTCATACTCCGCACTGAAAATGCTTCCTGCCTACTCTCTTCTACTCCTCCCTTTCCTTTGTCTCCCACTCTACTGTCTAATTGTCTGTTCTTTCCCTGATCTTTGGCACGCTACTTTCTCATCCTTCCTCTTTCCAAAATCCACTTATTCTCACTTTTCTAGATCTAGTCTCTTTTCTCCTTATTGATTGACAACTGCAATATTTATCTGGCTATTGTGAAAATTATAAATGCAATTTATTGTAAATCTTTAACATTAAATCCTATCTTGCTTGTTGTTCATAAGCTTACTTCATATGTTATCCTACTAGGAAAATTACTGTAACTTTGTCCTCTTTTCTGTATCTTGCCTTTTTCTTATTGAAATATGGAACTTTTCTCCCTGGGCCTCTGCTGAAAAAGGGAATATCTAAGTAAACAAAATATAAATAAATAGAATATATAATGAAAACATCCAGGTATGAAAATGCTGGGCTCTAACAATGGCATTCAGCTCAAGCTGAACTAATATTTCAGTGTTTATCATCAGGTAATGACTGTCAGTGTCACATTGGGTGAGTAAGATCACGGACTCTGCCATTCTGAGCTGGGAATTTCTGGTTAAAGGCTTATAGTGCCTGCATATTTGAACTGTTTCTTACTGAAATTGGTGCGCCTTGTTTGATTTAGCATAGACTAGATCCAGGCCTGCTGAATCTAGCTTTGTTTGCATAACTTAAGCACTAATCCAGGCCTTCTTAAAAGTATTTAATTGTATTTATTACTGCATGGTAGTAACCTGATTAAAGTGTAGCTATCATTCTAAGCCTTTTGGTTTAAGCACTTGGGCTTCAGACCAGTTGTTTTACATTAAGGTTTGTGGTCTGCACTGTTGTGACAGGACAGGTAGCTTACATCCTTCTAAGTTGGGAACTGCTGATTGAAGGCTCAGTGCCTGTTATTCTAAAAGTGTATTAGTTCTAGTTTAAGCACTTGGGCTTCAGGCCAGTTATTTTACATTAAGAAAGTTCATGATCTACACTCTTGTGGGAAGAGAGGCTGGACTCTGCCCTTCTGAGCTGGGAATTTCTGGTTCACGGCTTATAGTTCCTGCTTATTTGAACTGTTTCTTACTGAAATTGGTGTGCCTTGTTTGCTGTAGCATAGACTAGATCCAGGCCTGCAGAATCTAGCTTTGTTTGCATAACTTGAGCACTAATCCAGGCCTTCTTAAAGTATTCAATTGTAATTATTACTGCTTGGCAGTAAACTGATTAAAGTGTAGCTATCATTCTAAGCCTTTTGGTTTAAGTACTTGGGCTTCAGACCAGTTGTTTTACATTAAGAAGGTTTGTGGTCTGCACTGTTGTGGTAGGACAGGTAGCTTACATCCTTCTAAGTTGGGAACTGCTGATTGAGGGCTCAGTGTCTGTTATTCTAAAAGTGTATTAATTGTGGTTTAAGCACTTGGGCTTCAGGACAGTTATTTTACATTAAGAAGGTTCGTGCTCTGCACTCTTGTGGGAGGAGAGGCTGGACTCTGCCTTTTGAGCTGGGAATTTCTGGTTAAAGGCTTATAGTTCCTGCATATTTGAACTGTTTCTCACTGAAATTGGTGTGCCTTGTTTGCTGTAGCATAGACTAGATCCAGGCCTGCTGAATCTAGCTTTGTTTGTATAACTTGAGCACTAATCCAGGCCTTCTTTTTTGGAGAAGGTTCCCCTGCACCCCAGTGACAGGAGTGTGCAGTTAGAACTTATCTGATTGAAGACTACAGGAACAGGGCTCAGTCTTGGGATTTTTTTACCGGTTAATTGGGTAATTTGTTTAAAAGCCTTTTCTGATTACTTGTAGTCATCTAAATCTGTTTAAAGTGTATTTTTTACTGTTGGTAGTCATTTAAAGCTGTTTTAAGTGTATTTTTTACTGTTTTTGCCTTATCTTTTAAAAAAAAATTGTTTCCTTGTTTCCCACCTTTCTAAGCTAGTATAGTCCAGTTTTCAGGCTAGTGCTGAATTCAGGGCTGTGTTACAATTTTCTGAGTTACCTATACCTTACTTGGATAGAGGGAGGTTTCTCTGTTCACCTGTGAGAGAGGGAGCTTTGAGAAGCCATCTGTCCCTGGAGGAGTGGTTCCAGCCCAGAAGTTAGTAGTCTATAGGCCATTTTGGGCTAATTTCTCTCTTTCATTTCCCTGCTGTAAAAATCGCGTTTGCACGGTTTTGCATGTCCGGGCAACACCGGTTAGCTAGGGCTAAATTTATCCCGGCTCCACCAAGTCTCCTCTTCAGTTTTTCCCTTGAAAGTAGTCTAACTCTCAACCTAAGCATTTAAAAAGCATCCTACACTCCAGCACTTGCTCAGACCAAATAGAAAGCACTAATATACCCCGCCACTTGATTGCTCAGCAGGGCAAGGCTTATTATTCACTCCTTACCAACCAAGCGACTAAGCAGCTCACCCTACTATTCAGGCATGACCAAGGGTGCAATTTCAGGTATACTCTCCAGTCCAGCTAGTGAACCTGGGTATCCTGAGGCAATGTTACAACTGCCTCATGTACACAGACAACCCTCTCCTCCTACCACAAAACATTAACATATGTGAGAGATGCAATTATATAGCTAAATTGGAGGCTAAGCTCTCCCCACCCAAGACTGGAACAGGCAGTCATGAGGAGAAGGTTAACACATGCACCACACCTCCAGCCTCACATAGACATACTAAACCAGCACTGGCAAAAAATACACATAAATACACAAAATCATAGTCGTAGGCTCTAAATAAAAACCTGCAAAAGCATCACAGACCTCCAAAGCAGACACCCAAAAAACCTGCACTGCCCGTCACAAACCAGACAATTAATAAAACACAAAATCAGTGTGCCGCACAATCACAGCCCTTAAGGTGAAATAACATACCTAACACACTAGTAATAGGCGACTCTATAATCAGGCACACTGATGTCCCACTCACTAGGCTGGACAAAGAGAAGGTTACTGTTAGCTGCCTGTCGGAAGCCAGAATCTGCCACATAACACAAGCACTCAGGTCACTCCAGAACAAGTACAAATATGACTCTGTCATTGTTCATTTTGGTGTGAATGACCTGAGATGTACCTCCCTGGATTACATGAAAAGAGACATGGAAGAGCTCTCTGATCATGTTAGCCCAGGCAGGTATGACCCTGACCCTGAGTAGTATCCTGCCCTCACCAAGAGTTATACCACAGTATAAAGAAAAAATGATCAATTTCAACAATTGGCTAAGCTTCTGATGTCATTCAAAGGGGATCCAGTATCTGTCAGCCTGGGACGACATGCTCGACAGGCCTCGTTGCTTCGCATGAGACGGCTTGCACCTGTCACCCCTAGGCTTTCGAATACTGGCCAAGGCTCTTGCTGCCCCCATAGTGCCTTTTTTAGGCAATGCTCAAAAGTCAAATCCACCTCCGTAAACAGCACAAATAAAAAAATGAGGGCTATGCTACTCAACGCCAGGAGTTTAAATCTCAAAATGCATGCACTGGAAGCACTCCTCGATATGGAGAACGTCGACATCTGTGCAGTAACTGAAACCTGGTTCAAGACTCCACAGAGCACCCCAGCACTACCGGGCTACAACTCACACCACACATTTCGGCCACAGAACATGGACCGAAACACAAAAGGAGGGGGGGTGTATCCATATTCATCAAGGATACCTACACCTCCAGGTTAGTGGTGCAGCATGATACCTCTGAGATCATCCATGTGCAACTAACATCAGGCAAATCTGCAATGCAAATTGTGGCCTGCTACAGATCACCCTCCATAACCCAGGACCACCACTCTGCCTTTCTGGAGACACTGGAAAACATGAAGGTCCTACCGAACACCCTGATACTGGGCGATTTCAATTACCCTACCGTTAACTGGGAAAACTATTCAAGTATAAATTCCTAGGTCCAGTGCTTTCTGGAAATTATCAACTCAAATGCCCTGGATCAGCTGGTAAACTCCCCTACCAGAGGTGAAAACATATTGGACCTGGTCATCACCAACATGGGTGACAGGTATTCCACATCGTAAGTCAACCCGTCACTGGTTAGATCAGTCCATAAACTAATCACTCTGGATGTCCACACTACACCACCACCTCCAACCAAGGAAACCACAGTGAAAAACTTTTCTATAGCAAACTTCACCTTACTTAAGACAGAGGTGGTAAGTTTCACAGCCCCCACGCTAAAGGATATCAGTGTCCAAGATGCAGGAACCTTTACAAATGGACTCTATGAGCACCTACAAGGATGCATGGATTGTGCCATCCCTAGCAAAACCAAGAACTCACGCCCCTAAGAGAAGGAAACCAGTCTGGTGGACCCCTGCCATAAACAGGCTATAGAATAGAAGGAGGAAACTAGTTCAGAAAAAAAGCAAATCCCAAGAAGGAAAGACATCCCTGATCAGTATCAGTAAGAAACTAAGGTCCCTCATAAAATCCTCCAAGGCTAACTTCAAAAGAAAAATAGCCAAGGATTCGAAAGATAACCACAAATCCTTCTTTAGCTATGTCAAGAATCTAAGTGGCAACTTGCAGATATGCTCTGAGCTAGTGCAAAATAGGACAAAATATACTGAACCCACTGATATTGCCAATATCCTTGCAGATAGATTCAGTGCAAACTTCACCCCTCTCTCACCTCCAAATGTGCCCACAACAATACCGGAAAAGTGCAGATGCACAGGTGAAAACAGCCCTTTCAAAAGCCAAAAGCACAGCATCATTGGGGCCAGATGGTGTCCCAGGCTGCGCCTTGCATGAACTACAGAATGAACTAACCCCCCACTTAAACACACTGTTCAATCTCAGCCTCTCCACAGGCTACGTGGCCAGAGAATGGCGCACAGCAATGGTTATTCCACTCCACAAAGGAGGGGCCACAACTGACCCTGGTAACTATCGCCCCATAAGCCTAACTAGCCTGGTCTGCAAGGCTATGGAGCACATCATCATGGAACTCATTAACAAAGACATTGGGAACTTTCAAACACTTGACCCGACCCAGTTCGGCTTTGTTATGGGCAGATCATGCCTACTAAACCTGGTTGACTTCTTCGAGACAGTCACCAAGGCCATAGATGAGGGGAAGTTAGTTCACACAGCCTACCTTGACCTCACCAAGGCTTTTGACACCATTCCCCACTTGGGAATTATAGAAAAACTCACCAGCCTGAACATAAACCCCTATGTCACGAGATGGGTTGCCAACTGGCGTACAGACAGAACTCATACGGTAAGAATAGTGGGCTCCAGGTCTGACTCAAAACCAGTCACAAGTGGTGTCCCACAAGGCTCTGTCCTGGGACCCCTACTGTTTGGCATATACTTCTCAGAAGTACAGGCAAAGACAGGAGGACTATGGCTAACCAAGTTCGCCGATGACTGCAAACTGGGAGCCATAATTGACTCTCCGGCTGACATGGACATTCTCCAAAAGGGCCTTACTGAGGCGGACACCTGGTATCAAAGTCATGGTCTCAAGCTAAATGCCAAAAAATGCATAGTCATCCCGTTTGGGAAAAACAAAACACCCATAAATTACCACATAGGTGGCAGCCCCCTTAATACAGAAGAGGTAATAAGAGATCTGGGGACCCATGTAATCGCTCTTTTGACAATCATATTGCCAAAGTAGTTAAGAAATCCTTCTGTGTAGCCCATCTGATTACTAAAGGGTTTAAATCTAGAAATAAAGAGGTTATAGTGCCCCTCTACTCATCACTCATCAGACCCATCATAGAGTACAATACCCCGTTTAGGATGTACCTCACAAGGCACTTCCAACAGCTAGAAAGACCATAAAAGTACCTCACCAAGAGGATTACTGGCCTCAAACATATGTCCTATGCAGCCCGACTGGAAAAACTCCAGCTGTACTCAGTGGCACATTGCTTACTCAGAGGTGATCTCTGCCTGATTTATAAAGCCATGTCCAACTCAGAATTGATGGACATGCTCCACCTAAAGAAATCCAAATCACTGAGAGCCACTCGCTGTAGTGAGCTAAACCTCACCACAACAATAAATAGAACATGCTGGAGGGATAGAGTCCTGTCACAGAGACTCCCCATGCTTTGGAACAAAATTCCTAGCTACATTAGACAGAGCCCCTCACTAACACTCTTCAAGAGAAACTTTGACGAGTGGATGGGTAACAGAAAATACACCCCTGGGATCACTTCACTGGCTCTTCTTGACAGAGGCTCAGTTAGTTAATCAATGGGGCGGCAAAAGCTGACACACTCTGGCCAGGCTTATAAATGCCCTCGGGCAGATAGCCTAGTAACCTACCTATGAACCTTCTGAGGTTAAGGACCAGAGTATTTAGGCTGGCCCACTAAGCTACTGGCCAGTTTAAACTTCAGTTACTTGCTCAAAGGTTAACAGGAAAACTTCTATATTGTTATTGTGTGCCAGGCACTTTCTGAAGAAGCAGTCCTGGTATACTATCCTGGGTGAACCACTAGAGGAATATCAGAGAGTAAATGTTCCAGTAATCTGGTACTGTTGGATCACAGTTTCAATACATTCTTGCTGTGCCTTTACAATGTTAGCATCATAACTTGCCTCTTTAACAAGTTTTGTGCCAATGATTTAAAGAATTCTTATTTTTTGAAACAAATGTTGGAATGATGCCCGTGTATATGTCCATGTATACCATAATGCGTACTGTCTACTATTGTGACAAAGTTGGTACCTAGCCTCAGGTTATTAGCCTAGGTAAAACCCAAAGCTTTCTAAGAAACAGTATACACTGTACTAAGATCAAGTTTTAACAACTAGAATCTGCCTTTATTATATATTCATAGGTATATAGGTTCATAGCAATTACAAGCTTAGCAATAACCACATGTCTGAATTAAACCCTGTACCTTGTATCTGTGAGGTAAAGGCCATACCCGTTATGCCAACCCCTCCACCCCTGGTTATTGTTTTACAGTCTTGTTGCTTTGATTTCTCACTTTAATGTAGGTTCATAGGTTAGTACTAAGCTAACTGCCCTTGCAAGCCATTTTAAGCCTAACCAATTATCCCTTGTGAGATTCAAGCCTTGCACCTTGTGTTTGTAAGGCAAACACCTTAACCATTAAGCCACCCTCCCAATCTTTTTATGCAGTAGTGGAAAAAAGGAGATATGTAATAGCACTTTAAAGTGTTGCAGCTAATCATTGGCTTCTTACCTTCTGTATGTGACTGCTGAATTTCAGTTTTTCTCAGTCTCTTTTCTCAAGGACAATATACACATATTCTCCCTGTTCCACTTGTTTCACAGAATTAAGATCAGTCCTTTCCAGAGAACCTTTTTACTATCATATACAGGTGTTTCACTGTACAGCTTTCTTCTAAACAATTATACATAAATAAAATGTTCTTCCAAGGAGTGAAGAATGCAAGTCTTCTCTCTTTCAGCCTTGTCAACGACACAACATGATTTTCAACAAATTTCAACTAGTTTTGATAAGTTCTTCCTGAGAAATAAAATAATTCAAAGTGTTTTTAATTTTTAGGACTTCCCAGGTAGAGTAACAAGATCAAGTGTTCTTTATCAATTAGCTTCCAAGAAGGCAGCCTCCTTCAACTTGGAAAGCTGAAAGGGCTGGGGGAGAGGTAGGTGATAGACGAGTAGCTTAAATATGGGTGCTTTGTGGAGAGGCTGGGTTATGATTGCTTGACTTTCATCTCAAAAGGGAAAAAAATGGTCTGGAAACAGCTCTCACCCTTTGAGGAATAAATGGCCCAGTAGATTGCGGGGAGATGATTGGAAGCTGACAGCAGGGCAGAAAAAAGTACAATTAAAAGAAGGCAGCAGACTCCTTCTACTAACACCCTTTCCCCTTGACACTCTTGACTGGGTTAACCCAGGAGCTAAGACCTCTACCCTAAAACTGGCTTGAGGCAGATGGGTTAGTTACATCTAACGGATCATCCTCAGCATTTCACAGAAATGTTTTTGATTGGCCTGTCTCCTTAATCCTTTAGGTGAGCTGATGTGCTTATCACCAGAGTAGGGCATGCAGTACCAGACAGATGGGGTGCATGCAAGTTTCCATGCATTTGCCAACTGTGGCTTGAGTTCATCATGGTGCTGCTGTGTACTACACCTGGCCTCTAGTTAGAGTCAGTTGAGCAGTGGACCATATTGCTCTTCTCTACCTGTGATGGTAGAGTTAGCAGTGGCCACTCCAAGCTGACTCTTCCAGTGCTGGGTTACTAATAATTTCCAGATCATATGGGTCATAATCAGGTTTTATAACAATATAAGTCCACTGGACACAAGTGCCTCTTCATAGCTGACTCGGAAACACTATCTGGTTGTGTGACTTACTCGGAGACTTGTACTAATCCATCCAAGCCTGGGCCAATACAACCTTTTCAATGTTTCAGCTCCTCATACCATTATGTAGATTGATAGATGGATAGATAAGACACATAGATATGTAATATGTACATAGTTAGACAGTTAGATAGATAGTCAGATAGATACGATAGATAGATCAATCCTCATCTTGAACCCTTAAAAGGGGGATAAAAAGACATATCTAGCAGGACGATTACACTCTCACACACACACACACACACACACACACACACACACACACACACACACACACACACACACACATGTATTTATATATGTATATGTGTGTATATGTGGATTGATTACATCATCATAATAAAAGTAAACAAAGTCAGATCCACTTCCTTACAGGCTGTAATAGTAAGAAGATGGAATAAGAGCCACATAAATAACTCCCCAAAATATAACTTGACCATACAACACCTCAAAACATTAAATACAGTTACACAATGAAAACAGAAAATAATATTACATAAAACCTACACAAATCAGACAATTGGTGGAATTCATAAAGATCACTGTGAAGTTCTCCTGTTTGATTCTTGGCTGGAGTGCGGGGAGTGCCTTCTGTGTGGAGTCTGCATGTCCTCCCCGTGGTTGGGTGGGCATTCGAAAGACATGCCTAAATGGGCGTGCCTTCGTTGAAGGTTGAACGTCGAGCTGGCACCTCGGCGTTCGTGAAAATCTACTGCCAATCATTAGCGGACCGGAGTCCACTGTGGCGACCACTAACCGGGAAAAGCCGAAAGACAACAACAACTGTGAAGTGTATACATTGTGTACACCTTGCAATAACCTTTTTGAATTTAGAGTACAGCCCTAACATGGTGCTCTTGCACGAAGACATGCAACACCACATCAGGCTACTTCTGTGGCCATGGTACATACTTATAAAACAGACCAGAGGAGAGGCATATGCTAATCAGCCATGTACTGTCTCACTGGAACTGCCTCCAGGAAAGCAGCTATGCACTAAGTGATTCTTAGAATCTCTCACTGTGTAGATTAGCATGGCCACTCCTGCCATGTTGCAGTAGTGAAACAGAGGAGTAGAAGAGTATGTGAGTGTGATCAGATGAGTAGGGGACTGTGTGAGTGAGTGTGTGTGTGTGTGTGGGGGGGTTGAGGTGGCTGTCATATCTCCACACCTTGAGTAATGAGCAGAGTCTACTGTCTAGCAGGGATTACTCTTTTAACATTCATGCCTAAATGACACTTAATCACTATAGGGATCATAGGGAGGGCACTAAAAACCAGGGATTACTGTGTTAACACTCCTGCCTTAACTGCATATAATTTCTATGGAGATTGATGATGGGGTGATGCCTAGCTACCAGAGATTACTCTGTTAACACTCGCTTAATCACTGCAGGGAATGGGGGATGGGGAGTACTATCTCTACTCACTGTAGACTGCTGTAAAGGCACATTAAACAAAAGGTGCAGGGAACTGCTAGACACTAGAGACTGTGCATAAGAAATAAAACAAAAATTATAATAATGAGAGGGGAATTTGAAGAGTGCACCCTTGATACAAGGGCCCTCTGCATTAGCCCACTGCATATTGCAACTGCTGTTTTTTTTACAATATATTGATCTCAGGCATTATGCAATGCCTGCAACATGTTGTGAAAAATGAGGGGGGAGGAATGGAAAACTTTAGGCATACCTCCCAACCTTATAAACTTGTGCCGTATCATGCATTTACTGAAGGATGTAAAGATAAAACATAAATGTATGGCATTAATCACTGAACTGTAATCATCCATCCACCTAAAGAACTTGCACAGCTGAATTTCACCTGCAGTTGGCAAAAGTTCACAAGAAACAAATAAAATTAAATCTATGTAAGGCAACCTGCAAATAACTTAATTTGTTAAGTCTAGTGTGCATTGTTTTGTAGTGTTGAATCTGCTGGAAGGTTATCCCCACTCACTCACCCACCCACACTCACAAGCCTTTTACTGCTGAAGGCGAAGCTACATTAACACTTCAGCATATTTCACTCTTATCAGTGTAATATATCCCTGGAAAGATATTGAAAAGCCCATAACTATAAAATTAGATGCTGTGACTCAAGACAAGTATTTAGAGTTCAGACATCTTGTCCTTGTATCCATGAACATCCTACCTCACTGACTGTTTATGGTGGTAAACTATCTGGGGAGGGTTCTCTTCCCCATATGCCACCCTCCCCCAGCACCTCTACACTTATCCTAAGCAAACCACAGCCTTCATTCCTATGATCCAATTATATACAACTCTATCTTATCCACACCCACATTTCATGGACAATTTACTTTCTTTTATTTAGCCAAACTTATCTGCTCTCCCTTACATCCTTTACCTTGAATTCACATGCTGTCTATTTTTTTTTTTGCATCTTACTCTACTTTACTATCACAATACACTCACCCCCTCAAACTATTTTAAATTAATTCTTAATTCCAAGTTTACTTTTCTCTACTATACATGCACTAACTTTTATAATTTATAATTTGACCAATCCCATCTCCCCCCCACCCCACCAATCAAGGTAACAAACCTAAACAAAAAACACTAAACACATTATCAAAGCTCGAAGTCAAAACATTCTTACCTACAGCTTCACACACAACACAATCTTTATTTGATTATTTTAGATACATTACACACACAAATTCCACTTTTACAATTGTTTAAACCCACTGTCACAGTTGACATGCTCCTCTCCTGACAACCTCCTCGCCTTACTCTTTATTAATCAACTCCCCCTACCTATATACAGCTATATCTTTGCATACCCATCACACACACACATCAACAACCTCTCTCTCTCCCCAATAAATAAACACAGCTTCTCACATATCTCCTGTCACATGTTCTAACAAATACTGTAATCAGGTCCTTATATAGACTTAACTACCTGATTGGTATATGCAAATCTTTAGTTAACTTAGTATTAGTATTTATTAAAGCGCATATAAGCTCATGGATTTTTTTTTTTGGGAGACTCCCTATATTGATTTTGGGTCCAAATGACTGTTCTTTGATTTATGATTGACTATTTGAATAAGTAACTGCAATATCTATTGACATTTCTTAACAGTTTGGCGCCGTGACTTGGATCAGAAATCCGGGGCTCGACCTGATGTGTGTGTGTCTCGTGCGCTTGGACCCATAGACTGTTTTTCTGTCTTTGGATCCTTAAACATTAAGTTGTTTGTATCTGAATCACTGGGTTACTCATATAAGATGGGAATAGTGCCCTTAGAGCATAGACCATGCTAGATATAGGGACCCTGGTCTATCAAGATCTTCCGAGGAAGAATATGTTTTACCTGTGCCCCAGAATTCTGAATCACCTGTTTACCCCCCCCCAACCCAGACACAGGCACAAGCTTATGAACAGCCAGGCACAGCAGCAACACACATGAGGCACCAGTCTCAGCGCAGGTGCGCAATGATACTGTTGCAGCCTGTCGTCCCCCCAAAGGTCTGTTCAGCAGCCACGGTTGCATGAAAATTCCCAACAGTAAATCACCTCCAATGAAGGTGTAATAGCTTATCCACCAACTCAAATTTCCAGCTCCAAAGCTAGCCAAAATCCAGACCAATCAACCCTAGACTTCAGCTTAGATGAAAGGATACAATGGCCCATAGTTTCAAATTTGGATAGAAGGGATCCAAATTTAATGTTTCCAAATTCTTTAAATTTTCAAAAAAATCCCAAAAAAATCCAATCAAAAAAAAGGTTATTTAATCAAGAATGGGTTCAATCCTTTTTTTGATTTTAAGTCTAGTATAGGTCTTCTCTGATTCTGATACCCGCCTCACCTCCTTTTATCCCTTAGGATGACCAAAAAGGATATTTTCCCTTAAAGCCCTCCCCCCCCCTGCCACCCTGCACACGGTAGAGATGAAACTGCCCAGCTGTTACCAATCAAGTGGTTGGCTGTAGATTTTCCCAGATATCCGTTCCTAGCACCGCAACCACCACCTCCCTCTCAAGAATTCTCACCAGGCAACCCCCTTAGACAAGGGGAACAGTTTTAGTCAGGCCAGAAACAACCTTGGGACTCTGCCTGGACCCCTCCTGTCTGGCTCGATGCCCAACAGTCACTATAGGGCTCCCCTGAACAGACACAGCAACATTTCCCATTTGTCCCAATTGACCAGTAAGGCCCATTCGTAACATTAACCATGACAAATAATCCTATCCCTTTCCTAGTAGATACAGGGGCTACCAAATATATGCTTAGACTGAAAGCTGCCAAAAATCTACCCTTCTTCGGCAGCACCACTAAAGTCATGGGAGTTTCCGGGATCCCCATAAGCTACCCCAAGACAGTTCAACTACAAGTGAGCCTGGGTCCTTTAACAGAAAATCATGCCTTTTTAGTTGGCATGTCAGCACCATTGAACCTACTCGGCCATGATCTGTTATGTAAACTAGGATGCACAATTTATTGCACTGAAGAGGGAATTTTTCTGGAAATCCCTCCAGAAGAACAATACCATGTCATGTTAGGAACATGTACCTCCGCCGATTCCAACTATTTGCAAGCGGTGCTCACACCATGTCAAGAACAACCTACTCCTTCCCACCCCTCAGTAGACGCCCTTACTGTGTCACTATGGACCGCCCATGATAATGGCATGGGCCTCTTGCATCATGCGGATCCAGTTAAAATCACCCTGAAGCCTGGTGCAGCATTGCCTAAAGTGCCTCAATACTCCCTTTTCGCCCAGGTGGAAGCAGGAATCACTCCAGTAATCCAGTCAATATTACAACAGGGCATTATAGTTCCTACCATTAGCCCATGCAATGCTCCTATTCTACCAGTCAAGAAACCAGGCAGGGGAACATATTGGTTCATTCAAGACCTTAGAGCCATTAATAGGGCCATTCTACCTGCTTTTCCTATAGTGCCTAATCCTACTACTATCCTGAGCTGCATCACTTTGTCTGCCACCACCTTCTCTGTGATAGACATTTCTTCTGCATTTTTCTCTATTCTGATTCATTCAGATAGTCAACATCTTTTTGCGTTCAGATACCAGGGTCAGCAATATACATGGACTAGACTCCCCCAGGGGTATGTAGAATCACCTACGCTTTTTTCCATAGAAATGAAGTGACAATTGGATGCCCTTGCTCTTCCTGCCGAAAGAGCGCTGGTGCAGTATGTCGATGACATACTCATTGACTCTACTACAAAATCAGGTGGCATTGGGTCTTTTAGCCCAACAATGCACCAGAGGGTACTGACCGATAGCATATTTTATCACCCAATTGGATGCTGTTGTAGCTTCTGGATTACCTGCATGCCTGAGGGCAGTCGCAGCTGCAGCCATCCTAAAAGACCTTGCAGCCTCCATTACCTTAGGACACAATACCTTTTTAGCTGTTCCTCATGCAGTTCATGCCTTACTCTTAAAAACAAGAACACAATATTTATCTCCCTCTAGACTGATGAAATATGAATTGATTTTACTTGCTAACCCTGTCCTCCAAATTGTCAGATGCCTGGCACTAAATCCAGCATCATTAATCCCCACCTTGGATGAGGGTGAACCCCATGATTGTCTTATTGTTGTTAATTCTTCTCTTCCTCCTAGGTTAGACCTCCAGGACGTCCCTTTACAAAATCCGATCTGGTATTTTTTGTTGATGGGTCTTGTCTCAGCAATGAAAATGGACAGCTGTCAGCTGCTTGGGCTGTCTGCTCACAAAACTCTGTATTGTCAACTGGAACTTTAGCACCTGGTTCATCAGTTCAAGTAGCTGAATTAGTGGCTCTCTCTACTGCCTGTCAACTGGCCAAGAACAAAGTGGTCAATATATATATACTAACTCCTGCTATGCACATGGCGTAGTACATAACTTTGGGACTTTATGGAAAGCGCGGGGATTCCTTACATCTAGTGGTACTATTATCAAAAATGCATTTTATGTTGACATGTTGTTACAACGTCTTCTGTTACCAAAACAAGTTGCTGTTATTAAAATTGCAGCACACCAGTTTGATGACTCTTTTGAAAGTAAGGGAAACACTATGACAGACTGGGCTGTGAAACAGGCTGCTCTTTCCACCTCTGTTTAGGGACAAACAATGCAGCTGTGTACATTTCAACAGGCGTTGCAAATGCCTACTTTCTCAAGTCAGTGTTTATTGAATCTACACAACAGTGCATCAGATTCCGAGGTGACTCAGTGGATACATGCAAATTGTAAACGTGGTGAAGACTCCATCTGGAGACATCCAGATGGGTGCCCTGCAGCACCAAAAGACTTTTTACACCAATTAATTTGCGCCTACCATCTTCCTGCTCATTTGGGTCAGAATTCACTAATTAAGTTGATCCAATGCAATTGGTATGCACTTGGTCTTTCGGAATCTGTACGCCATTTTGTGTCAAGTTGCTCAATCTGTTTACAGTTTAACATTTCAAAAGGCACCCAGGTCTCACCCCAGCCTCTACCAAAATTATTAGGTCCCTTTTGTGCCCTACAATGGAACTTCATCGAACTACCTCCTTCTGCACATTTCAAATATGTTCTTACTATAATTGATGTTTTCTCTGGCTAGGTCGAGGCCTATCCATGTGCCAAGAATGATGCTATTTCTGTTGCTAAGAAGCTATGCACTGAGTTTATTTCCTATTTTGGGGTACCATGCCATATTTATTCTGACAGAGGCATGCACTTTACTTCACAGCTGACACAAGCAATTTGCAAAATGCTAGGTATTGTATTAAAGTTTCATTGCCCTTATAGACCTCAAGCCTCTGGCATTATTGAAAGGGCAAATCAAACCATCAAGGTACACCTATCTAAGCTTACTGCAGAAACAGGCCTCACCTGGGTACAAGCACTACCTTTAGTATTATTCTCCATGTGAGGCTAGCCTCATCACTCCAAGGGTCTTTCTCCACATTAAATTGTTATAGGTCACCCTATTTGTATGCCCCTTACCCCACCACCTCCTTTTTCTGATTATCAGTTACATGATGCTAATTTGTTGTCCTACTGCAAATCTCTAGTTTCTGTTTTACAGCATCACCACAGTCAGGTCATACAAGCTCAAACTCTAACCAAATGTGACCTGGCAAATCACCTTCAACCAGTCGACTGGGTATATGTAAAATCCTTCAGTCGGAAAACAGCCTTGCAGCCCCGTTGGAAGGGGCCCTACCCAGTTTTGCTCACCACCTCCTGTGCTGTTCGACTACAAGGATCAGCTACCTGAATACATGTGTCACAAGTGAAGAAAATTGTGCCCTCGGAAGATCAACCACCATTTCCTTTCTCTTCACCTCAGGACATTCTAGAACCTGTTGCACATCGCACCCGAAGCCACACTAAACCACCCTCTTAAAGCCGTGACTCTCCAGCCATGACCACAGCCTCCCCTGCTACCATGCAACTCCTAACAGACTCAACTGACTCTTCACTCAAGACTCTTCACCCCTTTGGTACAACTGTACAACTGCAATCTCAGCCTTCCTTGTGGGCCACTCCTTTCCCTCAGAAATATTGTACATGTACTTACAGCACACTTCTTGTACTTCTCCTTTTTATATTGTGGCCATTCCTTTTTTCAGCTACTTTTACCAGTCTTGTGACCACCCCACACCTTCATGTCCACTGATGAGCAACTAGTTGGTACCCGAACTTTAACATGTATCATGCCTTCAAGTTGATGTATGCCTCCTCATTCAATATCAGTAATTGTTGGGTTTGCACCACGATTCCTACTGCTCATGATGGTATTCTATTTACGAGCTTTCCCCTCAATATCTCTATGTACCAGCCTATTTTAACCAATCTTACTAGGGGATTGTAGTCACATCCTAACAAGACTGTGTCATTTTTGTTGGCCTTTCACCAGCATGGCATTTTGTGTCTTAAGCAGAATGGGTCCAAAAAGTGGAATGGAGTAGTTGTGACACTTCTATCATAAGAGTCTGCCACGCCATCCTTCTATCTTCTATTGCAAATCAATCAAGGGTCAGAGAAGTGTCTTTTTCTGATTGGAGGATGTGCCCACAGGGTACAGCCAGAAAGAAAGTGACATCAAAGAGATTAAATAACATGCACAAGCTACTTCATCGGCAGGAATGGATTTTTGAAGACAACATGCAGAGACATAACCTTTCTAAATACACTCAGATGCAGGATGACCTGGGCTTTAATGTAGTTTTCCACACTGTTATTAACAATAAAGTTTTTGAAAACATCTCAGAGGTAATCTTAAATGATGGCTGCTACTTTATCTGTGGAAAGAAAGCATATAGATGGATACCTGAGAACTGGTCTGGCAGCTGTTTTCTGGGTTACTTAGTCCCGGCCATACGACACATATATACATTACCCTGGGGAAAGATTTGAAATGTTTGAGAAGTGAAGGCTCCTAGTAACCCTATGGATAAGGTGGATGCATCCTGGATCTACCATCATGATCTTGCCCATGCCAGCACTAAAGGGTTAGCACATCATTTCCTGGGCTGGCATGATACCCTCTTATGGGGCAGTAAACTAAATTTGGGAACTGAGAAAACTGTTAAAACTCCTTGAAACCCCGAGCAATGCAACTTTTTCAGCACTAGAACTTATAACTGATGAACTGACAGCCATGAGAGTTGTGGTCCTACAAAACCATATGGCTCTTGATTTTGTACTTGCGGCTAGAGGATGTACTTGTGCTTTAATCCATGAGGAGTGCTGTACTTTTATTCCTGACAATCAACACAAGACAACTAGCCATTTGGAGCTGATCCAGAAGGTGCCAGACCTGTCAGAGGCTAAGGAATCTGATAGCTCCACATGGGCATGGTTGACTAACTTATTCTCTAGCTGGAGAAGTGGCATACTAAAGCTGCTAATGCTAATTGCAACACTTGCCTTAATAACCTTTCTGGTTCAGCTTTTAATAAAGACATTGATTTGTAAACTATTGGCTGCCAAGGCAGCAAAAGCTCAATCAAAGTTTTACATGCCAGTTTTTAAAGATAAAAGTAATGAAGTAAACATGTGCAATAATGCTGAGATTCCAGATGTTATGGTAATGTTGAGCTATGGAAAAATTTTGATAGACTGTATGGTGATGCTTAATCAGCATCAAATGGGGGATTGTAAAATCTGAAAGGTCAAAAGCAGGTGTATTGAAGGTTAAGAGTACATGATTGACTGCACGGAGTAAGCAAATACTGTGATCAAAAGTTATGTGACCAAGGAAACAGGTCCTTATATGGACTTATATCTGATTTTCTTTTTCTACCTAGCAATAAATATTCAGGTGTGTCTTAATGCTTACAGGGAACTACCTGATTGGTATATGCAAATCTTTTATTGTCTATTGGTGCACCTAGTTAACTTAGTATCAGTATTATCTAAGCGTATATAAGCTCATGATTTATTTTGTTCAGGGAGACTCCCTATATTGATTTTGGGTCTCCAACATGTGTGTTAATAAAAGTCTCTACAAAAGAGAGAACTTGTACTGACTGTTCTTTGATTTATGACTGAGTATTTGAATAAGTAACTGCAATAACTATTGACATTTCTTAACAATCCTAATGTTAAAGACTCAGAAATAATACCTCCAAACTTTACAATAACCAAAAGAGATGGATCTAAAAAAAGGGGGTGGGGATAGCACTTCTATATCTCTCTACACTCAACATCACACCCTACACCAGTAACATACCGATCTTTTCCAATGCTGAGGTATTAATCTCCTTTTTGAACCTGAATATATCAAAAATAATTTGCATAATAGTAATATATTTCCCACAAGGTAACAATATACCAGTGTTGGAAAATATTTTATCCTGGACATCCCAAACAATAATCCTTGAAACAATAATCTTAGGGGATGTAAATATAGATTGGCAAACCATAGCTTCCGACTCCCCCACAAATAGTATAAATCTGTATGTTTTTTCTCAGCTTATCAATGCTCCAACAAGATACAGCAAATATCTTACCTGCCAATCTACCTTAGACTGGATTCTAGTATCCCACCCTGCCAATTACCCCTCTTCTGGTACACTGTCTAGCTCCCTGAGTGATCATCTGCCAGCTTACTCCCTTAGAACAAACTCCCAACAACTAAGAGTACACATTATAAAATCAGTTAGGAACTCAATTAACTTTTGTCAGCATAAATTCAACAATCTCCTACTGGACACCCCTTAAACAACTACTCCTTAATGATGCTGTACTATACTTTAATAACACCTTCCTTCACATACTTAAAACACTAGCTCCCATTGGTATGAAAATAATCAAAAAGAACTCAGTACCATGGCTCTCTAAGGAATGTAAACTCCTGATGAAGCAAAGGGACCTAGCCTGATCAACCTGGAAAAAAAAAATGAACAAAATCATGTTACCTTCAAAACACTACGTACCAAAGTGACAAAGCTAATCAACCAAGATAAGAAGTCATATTATTCCCAGCTTCAACTCCAGCATAAAATCAACCCCAGTAAATTTTGGCAGTCCACATCTTCTCTGCATAACCCTGGAGGAAATGGAGAGCACACCCTGTCACCTGATACTGCTTCATCACAAATAGCCAAAAACTTTAACACTCACTTCATAAAATCAATTTCAGACCTACTAACACTCCTAATGCTGGATCCCCCACCCTAAAACCTATTCAGACACCGACCCCAGGCCATCAACTACTTCTAACCTTATCATTACTAACCCCCTACTCAACAAAATGTCATACAAACCCCATTCTCATTTCACCCCATACCCACTGACACCATTAAGAAACTGCTACAAAAACTAAAACTCTGCTCTACTTCAGCTGACAATCTCCTCCATACTACCTCAAGCTGGCTGCTAACTCAGTCGCCTACCCAATCTGTATCCTTATAAATAGGTCTTTATCTGAATCAGAAGTGCCTACAATATGGAAACAATCTCACATCACCCCCAACCACAAAGGAGGCAACTCTTTTGATCCATCCAATTTCTGTCCTATATCCATTTTGTCACCCATATCCAAAATTCTCGAAAGAGGTATCCATCGGCAGGTAATGCAATATCTATTGAAAAACAATCTTTTAACCAAAACCCAACATGGCTTCTGACCTAGCCACAGCACAGCTACAGCCCTATTATCTTTTACAGACACTGTGAACAAGGCCAGAGATGCAGGATGCTATACAGCCTCAGTATTCCTTGATCTCTCCAAGGCCTTTGATGCAGTGTCTCACTCCTTACTTTTGAACATACTGTCTAACTTAGGCTTATCAAATAACACAGTAAAATGGTTTCAGGGCTATCTCAAGGATCATAAACAAGCAGTGACATGGTCCAACAAACTCTCACCCTTTCTCCACAACCCTACTGGAGTCCCCCAAGGCTCCATCCTAGGTCCCCCTACCCTTCAATATTTTTACAAACAACCTTCACACTGCCTCTCGCCGTGGGACCCTCATTCAGTACGCTGATGATTCCACAATAATCTGCACTGCTCAATCACTACCAGAACTACTCTCAAAAACTCAACAGTCCTTTACAGCAGTCGAATCTTGACTAAGAAATGCCCAACTCTTTCTTAATCCAAAGAAGACAAAACTAGTACTCTTTCATCCCAAAAACACTTCCCCTGTCACTGATCATTTCAACATCCTTGCATCTGACAACACTGCCATAGAAATAGTGCAGGAAACCAAACTTCTAGGTGTTATTGACAATAAACTTTCATTTGACCCCCATATACAGTAAAATATAAAGAAAACTCTTCAAAAACTGGGACTCATAGAGAAACAAGTATTTCTTTACTGCAGCAACCAAAACTACCCTTGCAAAAACATTTTACTTCCCTCCCTTCTTTATGGTGCCCCTATCTTAACTAACATACAAAATTCTACCCTAAACAAGTTGGAACAGTGCTACAACAATGTTGCAAAGTTTGCCACAAACTCTAAATATCAGACACACCACTGTAAACCACTCCTAGAATTAAACTGGCTTGAACTCCCCAACCAACTTGCCTTTATTCAGCTATCCACCTTGCAAAACCTTATTTTCAAGCCAATCTAGTCACACCTTACACACCAAATCGATCCCTATGATCAGAAGACAAAATCTCTTAGCTACCTCAAAACCCACAAGAAAACCTGGTCACTCTCTGTATTCATACTCTGTCTCTATACATTGGAATTCACTACCTCTAGCTACCAAGTCTATGCCTGGCCTAACCCATTTCAAAGCCTCTTTAAAAAATCATCTCAAAAATGCATGGCTTTGCAGTTGCATAAAGCCTGCCTAATGCTCAGGTCTTCCTCTTCTGTCACATTTCAATCCCTCACAGACTGCAAGATCCTAAAGCTCTTCTAACTCCTTCTCTGCTCAGGCTTTATTGCTTCTATTCTTTGTAACTCTCTCTCTCTCTCGCTATATGTCTGCATCACTAACTTTCTGACTGCTATTTTCCTAACTGAAACTAACATTCTATTTTGCAAGTACTATAACAGTCAGTATCACACATTGTACTACCTACACACTTTTTTTTTTTGGACACATCTACATCATGTATGATGAGAGTGACTATTATCGTCTGTAATGTTTTAACTGTATAGAATTGTCTAGATGTGTATTAATTTATTACAACAGCTTGTAGCAGTTTGTTCTTTCAACTTATTTTTGTATAGTATTTCTAATGTAATCTTTATTGTATTGGAGTGTACTGTATTTGTATTGCACTGTATGTGGAACTTTTCTCCCCAGGCCTCTGCTGAAAATGGCTTGTGTAGACCCAGTCAGACCATCCCGGTAAACAAATGTCAAATAAATAAAGTAAATAATTACCAGGGCAGAAGAAAAGGAGACTTTGTGAATGATGTGAAAGGTATGGGGTAAAAGATGTGTGTTAGTGTGTGTTTTACTGTGTTTGTCTGTACTGGAGTGATTGAGTGGGGGTGCCTCTAATTCCGTGATGCTGCCTCCAACACAGTTATTTACCATGGGTGATAGGTAATACCATACAAAGACATGCAAATTAGCCAATAATGAGGTCTTTTTTTATTGTGGCTAATTTGTTTTTGAATCACAAAACAGAGCATTGTAGAAACAAGGCCTTAATGAGTCCCTAGGAATCTCTCTAATGCTCTACAATGGGAGAGGGGTCAATAAATTAATCACACAAAGAAGAAGTCAAAATACAGACTACCATCCAACAAACATAATATCCTCTACCTAAATCATTTTATTTTTATTTATTTATTTTACATTTGTTGACCGGGCTAGTCTAGCTGGATATATGTCCATTTTCAGTAGAGGCCCGGGGAGAAAAGCTCCACACATAACATAAGCAAGACAGATAGACAAATTGTTAATAAAGACTTACACATAAAAATATACATTTAAATCAACTAGTAATCAAAAATCAGCATACATTAAAGGAACTCAAAAATTTAAACTCATACACAATGTTCTGTCGATTTCAAAGCAAGTTTACCTAAAACATATGGTTATGCAGTAAGGCAACAGCCATGAAGATTACAAAAAAAGCTTGAAGGGAAGAGAAGTAGAAGGAGTATGAAGGAAAGAAAAGAAAATGGCACAAGGCCAGAATCATAAGTAAGAGAGGAAGAAAAAGACAGTCAAGGCGAGGTGGGAGAGATGGTAGACGTGGGTCAGAGCATAAGAGGACAGCAGGAAGGGAAGCAGGGTAGACGTTAGTTTTCAGGCAAAATGAAGGGTTAAGGTTAGGAGAGTAAGGAGAGGAGGTTAGCCTGGAGTACTACAAGAACAGAGCCAGTGGTTTTGGAAAGTTAGCCTGGAGTACTACAAGAACAGAGCCAGTGGTTTTGGAAATGTAGTTTGATTTGTTGTTTGAAGAGAGGTAGGGATGAGATTAGTGTTAACTCTTTAGGCAGCAAATTCCATACTCTGCCTACAGTATTGGTGAAAAGAGAGTCACCAGCTAAGTTGTGGGCCTTTATGGGTTTGGTCATAAGTTTACAGGAGGAGCAAGAGGTGAGATTGTTATAATGGAGTAGAAGTTGTGAAAGTATAGGGGTGTTACTAGGTTGGTACAGTAATTTGTGGGCAATTGTAAGTTGTGAAATATTAAGATAGTTTTGTAGTTCCAGCCAGCCTAACTGTTTCAAATTGAGGCAGTGATGTGTTCTAAAAGGGTTACCAGTGGTGAAGCGGGCAATGTTATTATAGCAAGTTGCTAGTTTGTTTAGGTTAGTTTTTTTAAGGTTGGTGAAGATAGGAGAGGCATAGAAGAGAGTTGATATAAGATGGGAGTGAGCAATAGTAGCTCTAGTTGATGGGGTAAGAAATGGTTTTATACGGTATAATGATCCAATATTTCTGTTAACAGTTTTGATGGTGTTGTTGATGTGTTGGTCAAAGAGATTGTTATCAATGGTAACACCAAGTAGTTTTGTTGTGGAGTCAGGAGAGATGATAGTTTTGTTGTTAGAGTAGATAGAAGTTAAGTGGAGAGGCAGTGGTGGGGTGAAGAGGAGAAGTTTGGTTTTTTTGGCATTGAGAAGTAGATACCGTCTAGTAAACCATGTTTCTACAGTGTTGAAAGTAGTTTGAGTTAGAGTGGTTAGATCAGAGGAGGTGGATGCTGAACAAATGATAGTAGAGTCGTCTGCATATTGAATGCAGGTAGCTTGAGGAATTACAGAGTGGAGATCATTAATATAGAGGGAGAAGAGGAGAGGACCAAGGATAGAGCCTTGAGGGACACCAATTGCAATGGGAAGTAAGGAGGAGAAATCAGTTTCAAAACACATAAATATATTGGCAAACAGCTAAATCAAGAAAAAAAAATAATGCTAAAAATTCAGGCAGTTTAAATGTGAAAAATAGTATAAAGCTCTCTAAATAACATACATCAATATTGCAAATATTGCAAAGTGCAGATAAAATATATCCTTGCATTAAGAGAATTTCTTTCTGTCCATGGTAATTGCCTAACGTGGATTGGTCATTTAGCATGACAGAGATATTAGTGGCCCATTATCCTATCTGTAAACTGAACTCTGTGCTAGAAGACCTGATTGTACTAGTATTCTTTCTCTCTAACACCCATGCATCCTGTTAGCAAAGGCACCCCCCTGCACACACACACACACACACACACACACACACACACACACACACTGAGACAGTCCAAAATCCACAGCTTCCATGGACTTACTTGCATCCTGAGTTCTCTCATACTTGTGAATTGGTGATCACTGTCTTAACAGCATTCACTTTTTCTCCTTGATTCAAATTATAGTTGACTGACTGATTATTTGAATTGTTTAGCTGAGCAATTTGGAATCCACAGACATTTCTAAGAGAGAACACATGGCTAACTGATATTAGCTACACCTCTAGACTGCTGCAGTAGCATGCAGCCTCTTTAGTTCACCTACAAGATCACTGGCCATGGTGAGCTTTCCACAACAAGGGGCAAGCAAGCCTCAGGGGTAGTGCAATTTGTGAATTAGAAAGGCTTAGGTAAAGTATAGAAACATTTAAGATAATACTTTTGTATCTAGCTAAGCCTTTCTGAATCCTATACAACAATGAAACTATCAGTTAAAAATAAAACCAGCTATTGAGAAAATTTACCTGAGAAAAGCACTGACACAAACCATGTTGAAATATACTGAAAATTAAACTTAAATTAACCTAAATTAATGTAAAGTAACAATAGTGCGGTGGTTAACGTTGTCACCTCACAGCAAGAGGTTCTCCTGTTTGATTCTCAACTAGGGTGCCTTCTGTGCGGAGTCTGCATGTCCTCCCTGCGTTCACATTTTTCCTCCTGGCACTCAAGTTTCCTCCCACATTCCAAAGACATGCATCTGGATTGTTTGTCCCTGGGCCTCCACTGAAAATAGGCCTTCATGACACTGACGTTATAAACCAGATCTGTATGGATAGAGACACCATGCAGAAGGTGACAGATATGTACCCACCTCATCTGCAGCTCCATAGGAGTCATGGAGTACCTGTCCCAGTGGATACTAAGGTATGTGTGACTTTACATATATTAGCTACAGGGACCTTTCACTGACCAACATGGGACACAGTGGAGGTATCTCATGCATCTGCCTTGAGAATACTCCATCAGTTTCATGATGCTTCTGTGTGATGGGAAGCATATTTAGCTTCACCATGCACCTCAGTGGATAGAGCAAATACTATGCAGGATTTCTGTGAACTAGCTCATTTTCCTGAGATGCTGTGGGTCATAGACTTCACCCATGTTGAAATAAAAGGCTTAGTTGATGATTTTGGAAGAAGGTATGTGAATTGTAAAGGGTGGCACTCCATTAACTGACAGGTGGTCAGTAGTACACCGAATATCATGTGCAGTATATGCAGACCACCCAGGAAATTACTATGACTCCCACACATGGCACATCTGTGAGCTATACCAACATTTTGTGAGGGGTGATTCCCCCAGGGCCATCTCATCTGTAATACTAGATATACCTTGGAGCCATGTCTGAAATCCATCAGAAGTCAACAGAACATAGCAGACAGTGCCTACAACTATGTCGTATTACAAACTTGGGTCATTGTGGAGTGTGCTGAAAAAAAGAAGTTATGTCTTACCATAATGTTCCATTTGTGTTGTTCATCTTCTTTCATTCATCACTGATGGGTTCGGTTCCAAGCCCTCAGAACTGAGTCGGCCTTTTTACCAAGCTCATGCCAGCCAGAAACTCTCGAGCTAAGCTTCTACCTAGAATGCCCTTCTCCCTGTTACCTCAGATCAAGTTTGCAAGAGATAGAGAAGTAAAGTCGAGGCCACTTCTGCGCAAAAACCCTAGGACACCACTAGGGCCCAAATCATCCCCCAGGAGCTTTGGGAGGGGGAAGGAGGGTGGGAAGTGATGAATGAAAGAAGATGAATAACACAGATGGAACATTTTGGTAAGACATAACTTCTTTATCTGATTATAGGTTCATAGTTTCATAGGTTAGTACTAGGCTAACTGCCCTTGCGAGACATTTTAAGCCTAGCCAGTTATCCCCTGTGAAATTCAAACCCTGTGCCTTGTGTTTGTAAGGCAAACACCTTAACCATTAGACCACCCTCCCAACCCTGATGTTGTTAATCTTCTTTCTATCCATCACTGATGGGACAGAATCCCAAGCTACCTTGAGGTCCATGGGTGGCACATATGGAAGAACATTCCTGAGTACCATTGAGCCGAAGGCAGCTCTCCCTCTGGAGACCAAGTCCAATTTGTAATGATTGATAAAGGTATGAAGCTTAGCCCAGGTGGCTGCTGCACAAATGTTATCCATGGAAGCCCTAGAATGAAAAGCTACAGATATTGCCATATATCTAGTAGAGTGAGCTTTAACTTTTGGCATAGGTTCTTTTATGAGGCAGTAGATAAAATGTATGCAGTCCCTTAGCCATTTTGATAATATAACCTTGGAAACAGCATTTCCCATTCTAGGTCCAGAAAAGGATATGAAAAGCTGTTCAGACTTAGGATAGGTTTGGTCCTGTCTAGGTAAAATCTCAGTTGCCTATGTACAACCAAGGAATGTAGACAGTACTCTCTTTTATTGGAAACATTCTGGAAGAACACTGGTAGGTGAGTGGTCTGGTTATTAGAAAATTCAGAAACAACTTTGGGGAGGAAGGATGGGTTCATCGAAAGTGATACTCTGTCTTTATGGAAGATCACACCATGGGACCGGACAACATCCCAGGCTGCGTTTTACACGAACTTCAGAATGAACTGGCTCCCCACGTAAGCACCATGTTCAGTAATAGCCTCACATTAGGCTTTGTGCCCACTGAATGGCGCACAGCAACAGTTATCCCACTCCACAAAGGGGGAGCCCCCACTGATCCCGGGAACTATCGACCTATTAGCCTGATGAGCCTGGTCTGCAAGGCCATGGAACATATCATTATGGAACTCATAAACAAAGACATTGGTAACCTCCAAACTCTGGATTCCACCCAGTTCGGGTTTGTGAAAGGCAGATCATGCCTCCTGTACCTGATCGACTTCTTCAAGGCAGTCACCAAAGCCGTAGATGAGGGTAAAGTGGTTCACACAGCCTATCTTGATCTCGCCAAGGCTTTCGACACCATCCCCCATTCTGGAATTATAGCTAAACTCATTAAACTAGGTATAAATCCCTACGTCACAAGATGGGTTGTGAAGTGGCTCACTGACAGAACCCACACTGTAAATGTTGCAGACTCCAAATCTGACCTCAAAGCAGTGACAAGTGGAGTACCACAGGGTTCCGTCCTGGGACCTCTCCTGTTTGGTATCTACTTCTCTGAAGTACAGGCTAACACAGAAGACCTCTGGCAAATGAAGTTCGCAGATGACTGCAAACTAGGAGCCATAGTCACCGCAGTCACTGGAGCTGAATATGGGTCTAGCATGTTATCTTTAGACCAGGTGGAGAACCTTTTCCATTTATCTTGATATAGTCTTCTGGTGGATGGTTTATGAGAGGCCAGAATGATGTCTCAAACAGGTGAGGTGAGATTAGCTTGCCTGGCAACTAACGGAAGTGGAGAAACCAAGCTGTCAGCTTGAGACTGGACAGATTTAGGTGGCTCAACCCTTGGGGGTGAGTAATCAGATCTGGAAGGGGGTCCAGAATCCATGGCGGGTATACTAGGTGAGGCCGAAGGAAGGGAACCAAACCTGCCGAGGCCAGATTGGTGCTATGAGGATCACGTTGCATCTCAACCAAAGACCTTTCTTTAGAAATTGTGGAATCAGGGGGGTGGGAGGATAAGCGTAAAGCAGTCCCTTGGGCCAATCATGACTCCCCCTCCAGGGGAAACAGGGTGAAACAGCTGCTGCACTTGTTCGATGGGGAGGCAAAAAGATTGCAGCAAGGCTGGCCCCAGTGGCTGAAACTTTCTGTCGCCTCCTCGGGATTGAGGGACCATGTGTTAGGCAGGAGGATGCATCTACTCAGTTTGTCCACAATTACGTTGTAGCTCCCCGGGATATGCATTGCTATCAGAAAATGGTTGGAAGCTATCACCCACTGCCAAATTCTCATGGGCTCTTGACACAGGGGGTAGGACTTGGTTCCTCCTTGCTTGTTGATATACCAGACCACTGACATGTTGTCTGACTGAATTACAATTGTCCCAGAAGGGAGAACAGAATGAAAGGCTTGCAATGCTAATAGCACTGCTCTCAGTTCCAGAACGCTGATATGCAGATGGGCCTCTGAGGTGGACCATGCACCTCTAACTATTTTTCCCTTGAAATGCCCCCCCACCCCCCCACCCCCACCCAATCAGGGAAGCATCCTTGATCACAATGTGAGGTGAAAGTTGAGGGGACTGAAATGGGTGACTCCAAAGTTCTGGGTCTGGCCTCATCCACCAAATGAGGTCCTGTTTGCAGGAGCTGGTTATTAGAATCTGGTAACTGAGGGGGTTATAGTTTGGGAACAATTGACAAAGAAGGAGCCATTGTTGGACCCACATGTGTAGCTTTGCTAGGGGCTCTATTAGAATTGAAGCTGCCATAGATCCTAGGGCCTGAAGAACTTCTCTTGCTGAAACCTTTGATTGACAGTGTATCACTCAGAGCTGCAGCCTCAGTCACTGGAGTCTGTGATCTGGGAGTGACACCAGACAGGACCAGGTATTGAAAATTGCTCCAATGAATTCTATCTGTTGTGTAGGAGTAAGGTTTGATTTCTCCCAATGCATTGTTATTCCCAACAGTTTTGCCAGAGAGAGGGTATAATGCAGTGCGGTTACCAGAAGATGCTTGGTGGGGGCGGTGAGGAGCCAGTCATCCAAATATGGAAAAACCTGGAACTCTTATAGTCTCAAGTGAGCTGTGACCACTGCCATGCACTTTGTGAAAACTCTGGTGGCTGTAGAGAGACCGAACAGCAGGGCACAAAATTGATCATGACTGGCCCCTAGCTGGAAGAGAAGCAGACTCCTGGAGCATTTGTCCATTTTGATGTGGTAATACGCATCCCAGAGATCTATCGAG
This sequence comes from Protopterus annectens, assembly GCF_019279795.1. NCBI lineage: Eukaryota > Metazoa > Chordata > Ceratodontiformes > Protopteridae > Protopterus > Protopterus annectens. The sequence continues at coordinate 1,565,488,122 of NC_056731.1, read as the reverse complement.
CACATCCAATCGCCTTCCCTTAGAAAAGTGACAATGGACTGAACCATGACCATCTGGAATTTGGTTTTGGTGACAGACTTGTTTATGCTGCTGAAATCCAAAATGGGTCTCCAATGCACTGTCTTTTTTGGCACCAAAAAGAATCTTGAGTAGAATCCGGATCCATGTTGGTCTGGTGGTACTGGTCGGATGACTCTTTTTTGAGACAGCTTTTTGATCTCTGAATCTGCTTCTTCCCTTTGACTGGGCGGAATGTCGGGAAGTTTTATTAGAGGATTTGGTTGACAAGAAAGGGGAATGGTGTAACGTCTGGTGATTATACTCTGGACCCAACGATCAGTGGTAATAGATTGCCAGGCAGCTTGGTGCAGAGAAAAATGACCAACTGCTTCCAGAGGTAAGCATTTGGGCTGCTCCTCAGGAGTGCTGATAAGCCTGTCTGGAAAAGGAGTCCATGGAGCCTTGGTTACGAGGACTTCTTCTGCCTCTGTAGGGGCATCTTCCGGAGTTCTTACCCCCTCTGTCCTTGGTGGCATCATCACCACGTGCATCACAGAAAGGACCCTGAGATTTTTTGTGCCACATTTTCCCACTCCTCTGATTCCTGGAGAAGGTACACTGAGGATTGGAAAATCGTAGGCCTACGGCAGACAGGATCTTTCCATCTTGTTCACATCTGGCTAGTGTGTCCTTAACCTTGGAGCCAAAAAGGGATGATGCTTCGATGGGAGCATTCAAAAAGGAAGACTTGAAGGGGTCCACGAGGTCACAAATACGCATCCAGGCATGACTCCTCATGACCGTTCCCGAACATGCTGCTCTAGCTGCCCCTTCAGTTGCATGTGATAGCAACCTCATGGATGAGTTGGATATTGATTCCAGGGTTGTGAGCTGTGAAGCCACCTTGTCTCTGACCTCTTCAGACAGCTTTCCTGCAAGTGTCCCAGAGAGTTCAGAGATCAGATCCCTCTGGAGCCTTGTAAAATGTGTCAAGTAATTCAGGGACCAAATAGCAAAGGTCCCTGATGCAAAAACTCACTTCCGAAGTCTGTCCACCACTCAGGACTCTCTGTTGGGCAGATGGACAGCAGGATGCTCCTCAACCAAGTCATTTTTTGTGGCCGCCGCCACCACCATAGCATCTACTGGTAACCCTCTGGACCAATGCAGGTTCTCCTCGGTAGGGGGAAGAATTTTGTTAGGTCTCTGAGGGATCACCTTAATGGAGTCAGGATTCTTCCAAGCCTGCTGCATGAGGAGCTGGACGAGCTCATCAGCAGGTGAGGTCACCCAAGAGGTAGAAGGCCGGGCATGGAAAGCCTGCAGGAACACTGACTTCTCAGACAAAGGGTAGGGAAGCTTCCAGTCACCTCTCTGTTTTAGCATTTCCAGGATGTCTCAGAAGGAGACATCATCAGGAGGTGACCATGGGGACCCTTCACCATCATTGTAATCCGTGTGTTCCATCAAGGACTCTTCGGATGAGTCCATGTGCTTCCTCTTGCACGTCCTCTTTCAAGGAGGCTCCTCAGTGGGGGTCTCTGAGAAGGGCTCGGAAGAGCGGGTACTCTGAACAGGGGTGTCCTGTTGCTTCTCTGCCCAGTGCCCCGGAGGGGGTGGTCTGTGGCAGCTGTAGCTCAGGGGGGCGAAAACTGGGGTTCCAACGTCAGAGGAGTGCTTCCAGAAGTGAGAGCCCTCTCCATTGCGTGGAAAGCAGGTCTGCCCAAAGAAGGATGGGAGCCCAGAACCGAGAAGGACAACCTTGGGACCGGAGTCACACCCCACTCCGACGAACCTGCCCCCATGGATGGAGCGTCAAGGAGTATCGGTGCATACGAGGGGTTTGGCACCGAGGACAAACATGCCTCTGAGCCCTGAGCCAAGGCACCCGCCCCCCAATCCCCAGATTGAGGAAGGACCAGTTCCGCAGGAACCGAAGACCAAAGGGACAAACCCAGAGCCTGAGTGAGATCCACTATAGGCACCATGGTGATGGGTTCCGAGAAGGACGTCAGAGCAGAAGGCTTCAGAACCGAGATGGCTGAAGGAGGAGTGTAAGAAGGAGTCCATGGAAAAACCAACCCAAGTTCTGCAGGAGGATGGGTCTTAGCAAGTATGGGAATCCCCCTGGCTGCCAACAGCTGGTCCACAAGATGCACCACGTCATGTTCTGACAGCCTTATGGTGGCTCTAGTGGATACTCCAGATGGATAGTCAGTTTGGTCAATAACCAGGCTATACATCTGACCCAGAAATGGATCTATGGAAGGGGAGTATCAGGTCCATGGTGTAAGGTCTGCTGGCACCAAAGTCTCTAGTTTTGAGACCGGGAGTAATGACGTCAAATCCAACTTGATCATAAAAACGCTCGGTGCCAATGTGGCACTCAAACCCAAGATGGTCGGTTCCAAAATTGTAGCTGACAAAGGTATCAAAGGTGTGCCCTAAACCGAAGTGGCCACAGGTGCCGAAGACGAAGTAGGCATAGTGAGGTCTATTATCGGTGCTGGAAGCAGGACCGGTGCCGAAGCTGGCGCCAATATCGTAGGTTTTGAGCTGCTTAGAGCCAACAAGGACAGAGCCATAGACGCAGATTTATGCTCCAAGGGCAACTTATGGACCTTTGATTTCACAGGCTTACCCTGATCACCTAATGGTGAGGAGAGAACCAAATGGGACCTCTCTTTGTCTTTTGTAGGAGGGGTTGAGACCTCCATCACAGAAATGGCGTCTGAAAAGGGAGTAACCCTTTCAGTATTAGTTTATTTTTGTTCTCATTAAGAGTGCATTGACTGAAACCCTGACAAATGTCACAAGGAGGTTGCACCAAAAGATGGGGCACCCCCAAACAGTATACACAATCATTATGAGCATCACTATTAGGTAACTTGCCATTACACGAAGCACAATGCTTAAAACCTGAAGTACCTTTCTTATCCAACATCTTGATAGAGAGACACCACAGGCAACAGTATAACCAGTTAGAACTAATAAGTCAAATACAGTTCAAAACAAAACTCACAGTTATATCACTAAAGTGATATGTAAAAGTACAAACAGAAAACATCTTACTGAAAAGAAATACCACCAGTCAGATGAGAAGGAAAATACCAGCTATGGTATTGAAGGAATACCATAAGGGTAAGGGAGGAAAGGCTGTACCAACAATGGTACTTGAAAGTTTACCAATGGTAAAAACGGGTAGAGCAGAGAAGAAAAATCAAGGTTTGACAGAAGAAAACACACTAGAAATACCAATCGCTCAGTAAAAAAGGAAGATATCAAACGTTTTCTACACAAAATATCAAATAAAGTTCCACTTAGTTGAGAGCTCGGCTGAAACACGGCTTTATGGCTATGCGGCAAATGAGATCTGAGGTAACAGGGAAAAGGGTATTCTGGGTAGAAGCTTAGCTCGAGAGTTTTTGGCTGGCATGAGCTTCGTAAAAAGACAGACTCAGAACCAAATCCATCAGTGATGAATAGAAAGAAGATTAACAACATCAGATCACTGATCTGCCTGTATGTATCAAGTGGTGTCCTGCAATATGACCCTGACACACACATGCAAAAATATTTTTTGTGTGCCATTTTACACATTATAATTATTAGGAAGCAGTTGAAACAGGGGGGGTCTATTGCAGAATGAAAATGCTACAGTATAGCAAGTAGTGGGGGATGAGCCATATGAGGAGACAGTGGGGAATGAACAGCAAGGAATGAACTAGTTAGACATAGGTGAGAGCAGTATACCATGGTGTTGGCAAAAGAGGCAGTGGCTGAAGCAAATCTTCTATAGTACAGCATATATACAACAGTAAATGTGATGCATGCAAACCCAGTAGCAGACTGTGCTTACCCATGCATAGGCTGGTCATCATATGCACAGGTGGAGAAGACCAATGTCTTCCACAGGGAAATGTGTGAGTGCTTTACAACATGTAAATATAGTACCTCAGTGCATGTAAGGCATGGGGCTTAAGGAAATTATTGAAAAATCTTCAGTGGGGGCACACTTGCACTGATTGTTTGGGTGTGTAGGCAAGGGGAGTTGTTATGGTAGTGGTAGTGGAGGTGGTGCAGTGTGCATGTGTGCGTGTGTGCATATGTGTGTGTGTGTGTGTGTGTGTGTGTGTGTGTGTGTGTGTGTGTGTGTGTGTGTGTGTGTGTGTGTGTGTGTGTGTGTATGATGGGACCAGGGCTCAGCAGTGTACCTAAATGTCATGGACAGGTTCACAGCATGTGTGGAATGTGAGTAGCCATCCTGTGTGGGCTGCTGTCCATGGGAGCTTTCCCTATCAGGAGTCTAAAGGGTAGTGCCATAGCCATTGCTAGATGTAGATGTGCTGTGAGATCATGACTGTCATCCATGTTCAGATGTGCAGTGACCTCTTGGATACCCTGTCCTGGCCACAGGTACCACCACAGCAGATGTTGCCATGGAAATGGTGCTGATTTGTCCCAGTGACCTTGACCATACACATTTACAGTAGCTACCATCTGTGGAGATAGATGTGAATCTGCTGCAGTGAAAATACCTGCTGCAGGTTGTGTGACCATATGAAGACCTGCCTTGAGACAGTATGTGCTCAGTTCTGTCAAGGGTGTCATCTCTGCAGGAAATGCACTCCAGAATGTCATCCCACAACCTTATAGTACCCTTGCAATCTCTCTAAACGCTGTGGTGCCAGTATCCAACACCTTCACGATGGACCTGCACATACAGTGGGTGGCACTCATCACTGCATCTAGTTTGGGAATTATGCAGTACCCATGCCTTTGTCATGCAGCAGTACACATACCTATCTTCCTCTTCCTTGGGCTTGTGGCAGACTGATGTCTGTTTCACAGGGGGAGATAGAGTGCCCTCAGTATGATTGCCCATAATAAATTGTCCTGCTTGTGTTATGTGTGTATATCATGAGTGTTCACTGGTAGAGAGGCTGTGTCCATGATCTGTGTAAGGGATCTGTGGACACATACTCCATGTCCAACAATGACATTGCACTCCCTGACTGTGCCAGCTGTTAACTACCATCATGATTAGAGTCTGACGAGTCTTCATATATGAGATGATGGGAATTCCACAGGGGGAATTACCTGTGAAGACAACAAAGTGCAAAGACCATTTGAAGTAGTACCCTTAACCACCAGCCTTACACCCAGTACACAAAGTATACTACAGTAATAAACAACAGTAATAGATAATATACGTTACATTACTCAGCTGGCCATGGAGGAGGTTCATAAGTTCATAGGTGTTTACTAGACTAATGACCACAAGGGCCTTTTTAAGCCTAGCCATGCATCCCAAATCTCTGACAAGTTATGATACCCTTGATAAGTGTAAGCATGAGCTTGGGAGATGAACCACTTACAGTTTACCTCTATCCATTAGAGACATAGGTGCCAAACCAAGGATGAATTTCTGGTTTCCCATCCAGTTGTCCAAGCTGCACTTGAATTGGGTTAGGGAGGAGCTCCGCTTCACATGGATGGGGAGTCTGTTCCATAGACGGATACATACCTGTCTCTCCAGCAGGTCATATTTATATCACAGTCAAGGTTTAAGTCTTTAGAACGGGTAATTCTGGTGCTGTTTGTTTTGTGGATATGCAGGAGGTCCATCAGAGTGGAGTCTGACAATGCCCTGTATGCCAGGCCTAGATCTCCCCTCAAAAGCTTGTAGGAGACAGAATACAGAGGTAGGGCCTTGAGGTGGTCTGCATAGGACATATTACTTATGCCTTGTATTCAACCTCTTTGGACATTCCAGTTGTTGGATATGCCTGGTTAGGTACATACCAAAGGGGGCAATGTACTCAGTGACAGGTCTGATGAATGCTGAATACAGATTTAATACAGGCTAGATTACTATCTATGTGTGTCCGTAAGTCCCTGACTACTGGGTCAACTCTAAGGGGTGTGTTGTCAATATGACAGTTACCAGGAATGGATGACTTCCCAAAGGATACTATTATGCATTTCTTGGCATTTAGTTTTACTCCATGGCTCTGACACCAGGTGTTTGTCTGTCAGCACCTCCTGGAGAACATTTGCATCACTATGAGATTCAATGACAGCATCTAATTTGCAACCATCTGCAAATTTATTCAGCGAAAGACCACTGGCATTGGCCTTGACTTCTGAGAAGTAAATGACAAAAAGGAGTGGGCCAAGGACTGATCCCTGAGGGACTCCACTTGTGACTAGCCTCTTAGTAGAGGTGGACTCCCCAATTCTAACTTCCTGGGTCCTGTCTGTTTGCCAGTTGGCTATCCACCAGGTGACCTATGGGTTTGTACCTAACCTTTTGAGTTTGTCAACAATACCTGAGTGGGGTATTGTGTCAAATGTCTTGGCCAGGTCAAGGTAGGGAGTGTGAATGACTTTGCCCTCATCCATTGCTTTGTTGACCTTCTCAAAGAAGTCCACCAAGTTGAATAAGCATGATATGCCCTTGACAAAACCAAACTGGGTTGGGTCCAGTGCCTGGAGGTTTACTATATCTCTGTTGATCATCTCCATGATAATTCTTTCCATGGCTTTACATAGAAGACTAGTGAGACTTATGGGTCTGTAGTTTCCAGGGTCTGTAGATGGCCCACCTTTGTGCAGAGGGTGATTGTTGCCTTTCTCCAGTCATGAAGCATGAAGCCTGTTTGGAGGCTACAGTTAAACAGTAATTCCAGAGGCCTTGATAGGTCATGTTTCATGCTATTAAGAAGCCATCCTGGGATATTGTCTGGGCCCACTGATGCAGTGTTCTTGGTCTTAGAGAGAGCATTAAGGACCTGTTCCCTAGTGATAGTAGGGGGTGTTATATTTGATGATATTTCCTGAGGGAAGGTTGAGGGGGGGGAGGGGTAAAGTTGGAGCTGAATTTATCAGCCAGGAGGTTTGCTATATCTTCTGGCTCAGTATGGGTGGCTCCATTTACAATGATCTCTGCACACAATTATTGCCTTTGAGGTTCCAGACATAGCTAAAGAATGCTTTGTGGTTGTCCTTGGCCTGGGAGGCCAAACTTACCTCAAACTTGGCTTTGGTAGACTTTATTTGTCCTCTGAGTTGTTTGTTTAATTTGATGAGAGTGCTTTTCTCCAACTGGGTGCTACACCTCCTAATTTTTGCCATGATTTTCTTCCACCTGTTATACAGCTGATTGAGTTTGTGATTCCACCAGGGTGGCTTGTTTTTTGAGTTAGTTCTGTACTTCTTCCTGACGGGTACAGGTGGCTCTATGCAGTTATTAACATGCTTGTACAGGGTTTCTATGAACAGTTCTGCATAGGCAGAAGTGTTTGCAGGGTTTATGGGGGCTTGAAATTTTGCCAGGTTCTCACTTAATAGCAGGACGTTAGCCTTAGAATAGTTCCTGAATACTCCAGGTTTAACTGGGGGTTCAGTTTTTATGTTTACTTCACAGGAGACCATTTTGTAATCTGACCTTACCAGGGTAGGCATTACAGTAGGGGGTGTGCAGTAGTCTCCCATATTAATGAGGACCAGATCCAGTATGGTTGCACCACTGGTTGGTGTATTGACTATCTGGTCTAGGGAGTTTGTGTTTACAAAACCCAGGAATCTCTGTCCATGTATGTTTGGTGTTGTATAAGATTCCCAGTTAATAGTGGGGTAATTAAAGTCACCCATGAATATGGTATTGGGCTGGATGGCTAGTGTTTCCAATAAGTTTAAATACATATTATGGGTTTCTTGGGTCATAGAGGGGGACCTATAGCTTGCAAGAAAGTGGTACTGGATTTATCTATGGTGATTTGAACATGGATCAGCTCAAGTGCATTGTCTTGTTTGACCAGCCTTGAAGTATATTTATTTTTGATGTAAATAGAGACACCTCCACCTTTAGTCCCTGCCTGTGAAGTAGCTGTCTTAAATGTGTGAAAGGCATTATAACCTTGCACTGTTGATGTGCTGTCTGCGGCTTTAAATCATGTCTCAGTGACCACACAGACATCAGCATTCTCTAAGGTAAAGAGAGCTTCTAGGGAGTGGGTTTTTTTGTTTAGACACCTAGCATTCAGCAGTAATACCTTTAGATTTCCTTGGTTTTGTTTTGCTATGTCGGAAGTACTTTTAGTTTGACATTGCCTAAAAAAGGTACTATGGGGGAAGACAATGTTTTAGCTAATATTCAAAAGCCTAGAGGGGAGAGGTACAGACCATCCCTGGCAAAGCAGTATGGTCTGCTGACCATCTCCTTCCGTGCTGACAAATATTGCACCCCCTTAGAATTATACCAGAAACTAAGACAATTATTAAAGTCAATCATCTTTTGTTCGTATTGTGGCATCATCCTTGGAGAAGGTAAAATGCTGCTGAATGCTAGCCTCATACCAGCCTGAGCCACATATTCTGAGAGCTCCATGGTGTCTCTCTTCATATAGTCTAGGAAGGTACATCTTAGGTGGACTATGACCGAGTCATATTGGTAATTGTGGTCCAATGACCTGAGTGCATGCATAATGTAACAGATTCTAGCCCCTGATAAGCAACTGACAGTAACCTTCTCCTTACTAAGCCTGAGTATTGCTGATGTTCCTATAGTTCACACAACAAACATCAGCTGGGTGTACAAGAGGACTGAACCAATCTAAATCTCTTGTGCCATACTACAGGCAAAGCAATACTCACATAGGACATAACCAGCAGCTACCTTTGGGGCATGTTAAAAGTTCTACACCATACCCTGGACTGTGAGTAGTCTTCCCCCTCTCCGAGGAATGCAAGAAACTCCTCTGTCTCTCTCTAAGGCTGTTCCACAGAAGGTCCCCCTACCATGACCTTTTCTTCTCATGCAAGATGCTAAGCATACTTTTCAGCATCACATGTGATATCAGTATCAGGGGTCCTGTTTCTCACCTAATCATAGGGGCAGTCCTGTTTACCAATGGCATTAGTACCCACTACAGTATCTTGCCAAGCACAGTCCCGGTATGCCTGGTCACCACTCTCCTTCCCACAAAATCGTCTGTCATGGTGATTGAAGGGCTGCAGCAGAACCTTATTTTCAGCCTCTGAAAACCTGCTTTTATGACTCTTACTCTAGCTGGGCATTTTGTTATGTGCTTAAAGAATGCACTGACTGAATATGACACTAGGGACCGCATGTACAGCTACTCTATTTGCACTATACTACACTTCATGTAGACCACATTAGTGCTACAGCTATACATTTAATTATTTTCTTTATGTAGATGCACTACTCATCACACACATGAAAAGCAACCCTCCTGCGAACAAAATTACCTCTCGTGGCAAGAGATTACATTTGGGCACTTACCACAGAAAAATGTCATGCTACTTTCTGCTTGTGTAGGCGAAAGCCATAAATGTCTTATTACAATTTGGGTGTGCCTCCACTTAATAACTATAGCACCTATGCATACCCTTACTGATTCAATGCTTGTAGCAAATTCTTGAAGTATAACTATACAATTTCTTCCAGAACTCAATGAGGCCTTTGCAGCTGCAAAGGTTTATATCATGCTAATTTATGTTTCTGAGCACAATGACCTTGCAAATGAGGGTTCATCTCATTAACGTGCTTGAATCATTCTCTGTACGTGTTGCACCTAGTCGAATACACAGCTTCATGCACATGCCTAAGTATATACAGGCTACATCTCACATGAGTAATTAGAAATGTGGCACAGGAAATTTATATGTAGTTCCACACTATACCAGATAGAAACAAAATTGCTATAGTGCATGCAGTATTAGTATTCATAAGCCATGTTGAACTGAAAAGATAGTGCTGCCATTTTTCACACCTCACAGTACACTTTTCCACTCATCTTTTGTGGTACCATCCATGAAATACCCAGCTACAGAGCACACAACTGAGTTACCCTACATTGTACATCAGGTCAAAAACTGGATTATGGGCATGCCTGTGAGACAAGAGACATACTTTTTTGCTATTAATTAGTGATCAGACATGTCTGGAGAGGGTACTGTACCTTGCAAGGCTCAACAGTGAAATGGTGATATGCAGAGGAAAGTAAAATTTTCCTGCACTTCCTCCATCATGACCAGTGGGACTGTTTATTGTAGGTGAAGTAGGAGGGCATTGAATATAAAACTGATGCTTGGAACTCCCAGTCCAGGGCAGTCACTGCTGCATCTGTCATGTCACACAATAGTGAGCAGGTCTGCTATTAGTATAGTGAACTCAAGTGAAGGCATTCTGACATCCTTGGCTTCTGGCAGGCTGAGGTTACAGCCAGAGCACTAGAAGTGTGCTGTAAGTACTACTTATCAGTTAGACATGTAAACAGCCAGTGAGTGATACACAGGGCTTACATATTCTTGTTTTTGCTCCACATTCCCTGAAGCCATAGCAGAGAATTCACAGCTGTTTAGAAGGAGGGTGGAACACCTTATCAAGTGCCTGGATAAGTACACCTGCTTGTTACAATACATGTTATTGTATTCTCACACCTCTTAACAGTTATTCATGTTGCAGACTTTTATATGCACAAGCTTATAGCTGTTGTCTACAATCACACTATTTGTCCTTTACTAGCAATTCACCTCCAAGTAACACTAGTCAGTACTAACTATTTTGGTATTTGATGTGTGGTAGTTGTTTGACTGCAGACTGCTGTGGTGATTACAAAGTAACTTAAAAGGTTACGGCATTACTGCTCAGGCTGCAGATGCTGATTTATGAGGGTGGAATTCCCATCATGGATGGTGTATCAGGTCAGCATTGCTAATGAGGGGAAAGTGTTTGATTTAGTTTCAAATACTGTTGTCATCAGGGTATAACCGAATACATATGTGATACATTTTTTCATTGTATATGCTTTTCTCTTTCCCACACTCTTTGTTGCTATCCATTCTGTTACATACAAGTGGTTTGTTTTTTTATTTTGTTCTTCTTTCCTTATTTTACAGTTATATACTGCAGCATCTAGATTTGTGGCTATTAATCTGCTGAGGATTGCCAGCTGCCCCCATGAAGCACACCATCAACCTTGTTTGTAGGCCAGCCAAAAGGCTGACCAGCCCTGCACCAGAGGTGGGACTTTGTTCCTGCAAGTGCCAGTGGAGGTGACCAGTATGTTACTCAAAGGCAACTAGCAGACATGGTGGGGGATGCGGCTGATCGGTGGCTAGATGTCTGCATTGACCACCTTGAGAGCCTAGTCCTACAGTTCATTGAGTCAGATTCCTGCCCTGCACTGACTACCCCATCCAAACCAGGGCCCAGTGGTAAGGGAACCCCAGGAGATTTTAGGCTCCCACTGAGTCACAGGCAGATGAGGACATCATCTGGGCACCACTATTCTATCCCCTATCACAGTTTCTTTTTTTTTTTAGCTATGCCCACCTTTATTTATTGTCTAGTCCTCCCAAAAAAAACATTGCATTCACTCTGCTTCTCTGATGCCTTAGTTTCTATTGTGCTCCCTTTTCCTTGGTGTGTCAGTACCTCCCCTATCAGTCTTGTTTGTATCTTATTTGTGTTCATTTGCTCCTACTCACAAGCTTAACCCTTTTTCCATTCCACCACCTCTCTTTGCTTCCTTCTGCAGCTACCCTTTTTGACATACCTCTCAATTGTACATGCTTGTCCTCAGTCATCCGTTCTTTAATTTCTATTTGCAATCCCAACTGACACTTCACATTACTTCTCAGTTTTTACTTCCTAGTTATTTTTTTCTATATCGTTCCTAATTTCCCTCAAATGGCTATTGCTGTCTGTATGACTTTGTCACATTTTCTTGATATCATAGTTTGAGAGGTATGTCTTTCATATATATAAAATAGACACCTGTCTTCCCCCAAAAAAATTCCTCTCCCTCTCCAATCGTGTTCTTTCCTTAGTAGTTACCTATATGTACTTCCCTCTGCTTGTCTCCCTCATTTCAATACTGTCCTATACTTCTATTTCCACCCTTTCATCTGGTTAAAAAAATTGATGTAAATTATGCTGTGGGCTTTTTCACTGGTATACCCTCCTTCCCAAACTTGACGCTTCTACGCACACGTGGCCACGTTGAGAAACTTTGGGGTGTATACATGCACCCTGAACACCCAATATGCTTGCTGCATTCCTTAGCTGTCATTGTGGCGACATGTCTTAACCACAGATGTTCTGACAGCAAGTGAGAATCCTAATTAGCTCCTGTTTCTAGACAGCTTTTATCCTTTGTTAATCATTAATGCTCTTGCAGCTGAGTTTCTCAAAGGAAGTAAACAGAGACCAACTTGGTGCAGTCACAGGTGCCATGTTTCTACATCCTAGGGATTATGTTTATTTTAAATTTGTAAAATGCTTATGCCTTAAGTATTTTCCCATACTCTGTAGAGTGCCAGCCAAACATTTTATAATAATCTCCAACAAGGCAATCCAATCAGGCCTATGTCTTTGGTAGCTTGTTTACAAGCATTCAGTGTATACAGGGATTCTGGCTGGATATAAAATGGTTTATGAAGCAAACATTTAATCTGACTGTTGAGTTAGTACTAAACCTTATTTCTCTATGAACACAATGGAAGTACCCTTTATAACTAAGGAGACCAACTTATATGTAGGTAAGCTACGTTTTGTTACAGCTTTCAACAGCGCTACTTCTGAGGTAAGAAGAATTATTAATAATAACTGGTGTATATTAACATCTCTACCTGAATTATGTCCCATAGTTGGCATGGAACCCTGTTTCTCATACAGAAACTGTCAGAGTTTAAAGCAGAAGCTATGTTATAAAGACGTATGCCAAGAATGGGGGATAACAGCAGCTAAATCAGGTACCTTTCCTTGCTACAATTTGAAGTCATTAACAAAAGTAATACTTTTCAACACCCTATAATTAGGAAGAATTATATATTTTCTGCCTTAGCAACATGTGTTACAATGAATATAATATACTTGGCTACCTGTAATAGATGTCAGGCATTTTATGTTGGGAAATCTACCAGAAAACTGAAGGAAAGAATAACTGAGCACCATTCAGAAGTAAGAAGAAATATTGATACTAATTCCTTGGCTAAGCATATCAGTACATACGGAAATGCACATAAATTCTCTTTTAGGGTGATAGAGTATGTAAGGATATACGAGGGGGAGATCTTAACAATAAGCTTGAGATGAAGGAATATCAGTGGATAATATGCCTTTGTGCTGATGTATTACCAGGTTTAAACCAGACGGTTTCTTTAAAACATGTACTAAGGTATAAATAAATGTTTGAAATAGAGTTCTGTGCTTCTGCAACTATTGTTTTTAACTAGGATTGATTGTTTAATTGAATAATTAATGTCTGTGTAATTTTTGATAGTATATAAAAATTGTTAGTATGTGTTAGTATTTTATACACTGCTGAACGGTTTGTTTGACCTGAAAGCTTTGTTTTATTAAACACTTGTTCAGTATCAGCATTGCTTGGTTTGTTTCATACTGCATCCAGTCTTGGTTTTGTTGAATTAGAAGAGACAGATGTAGTCTATATTTGTCTGCAATCATGCATTCAAGTTAATTTGCATATTCTAATTTGTTTTATAATTAACTCTTTTTTGACTGGGTTTGCCCCACTAGGCGAGTGTGCTCTTTTCAGGCAACTAGAAAAAGGGGAAAAGGGAACACCTGAGGTAGTATTCCTACTGACTAGGGGAAACTTGGCTAGGATACCATGGAACTTTCCCTACTCTTTTTTCAGTAAGTGCCATAGGATCTTTTACATCCACCAAAGCTATAACAAACTCAAGCAGATGGAATCTCAGTTTAATATCTCATCCAAAGGGTGGCACATTCAGGAGGCAGCACCCCCCCCCCCCATGCTAAACTGCAGTGTCAGTTTTGGAAAATTAATCCAGCTATGTGATGTGAGAACAGAGCTCATAGCCTTATGATCTTCCAACACCAAAGGTGAATGTGGTACCTGTTGAGCCAATGAGATTGCATATTTTACATATTACTTGGAGTTTACAATGTCCAGGGGAAAGGATAATACAGAAAAGTATGAAGAAGTATGGTTTTACTGGAAGTGGACTGGGCACATAGAACAGTTCCCTGACAAATGTTACGGACATATACAAGACGGTTTAAGAGCAGTATAAAAGACAAATGAAAGTGATGATTAGTTAGCAGGGAGAGTAAAAAGGATTGAAGTAATGTATCAGGAGTACAAGGAAGTCTGGGTATAGAAGTCTGGCAAGAATGAAACAACCAGCATAGTTAAATAAGGAAGTAAGAGAAGCTATCTTTGAAAAGAGAAAGGTCTGTACCATGATGAAACCTGACACGAGATTCATAGAGCTGCCCTTCAGTCAGATAGCGGACTGCCCTACATGGGGATAATACACTATTTTGCAAAACTGATGAATAACTATGCAGGAGTGCACCACAGTAGTGGCCAGATTGCTGCACTTCAGGGAAATATAGCACATACAATGGAACTTATAATAGTGATCACGATGTAGCATATGAAGAATGATAGTGTACATAGATACACATCAGAGGAATAACATATAAAAGATGGCAAATTCCACTCAACTGATGCTGAGTTAGCTGGGTAACCTATTGGTTCCAAGAGAGGGGTGGAAAGCAGAGTACAGGAAAGTACCCCACTCATCTGATGCTGAGTTATCTGGGTAACTTATTGGTTCCAAGACAGGGGTGGAAAGCAGAGTACAGGAAAGTAGGAAAAGGGGGATAGTACACAGTGGAACACATATAAGAAAACATAAAGGGAAAACAGGCTGGAAAACAAGGCTTTTTGTGGGGAGAAGACCTCCATTATATGTATATATATACATATACACACACACACACACACACACACATATGTGTGTGTGTGTGTGTGTACAACTACAAAGATACACACACACACACACACACACACCTATACATCTATATATATGTATAGATGTATACATATATATATATATATATATATATATATATATAGGTTCATAGGTTCATCGGTAGGTACTAGGCTATTGGCCCTAGGGCCTATACAAGCCTAGCCAAAAATGTACCCTGGCTTTCGCCACCCAAGAAAATTATTTTCCTGTGCCCCTGTCAAGCAGAACCACAGAAGTGATCCCCGAGGTGAATATATATATATATATATATATATATATATATATATATATATATATATATATATTTATATTTCTAGCCCAAAGGTTCCTGGAGTTCATAAATTCAAATGCCATGGAACAACTAGTCACCGTCCCCACAAGAGGAGAAAATATACTAGATCTCATCATCACGAACATGGGGACAAAATGCTCCACACCAGAAGTATATCCCTCATTGGTGAGATCAGATCATAAACTAATCTCACTAGAAATCCACATCCCGCCCCCACCCCAAACAAAAAAGACCACAGTGAAGAACTTCTCTAAAGCAAACTTCACACTACTCAAGACAGGTGTGGTATCCTTCAAGGCCCCGAGCCAATGGAAACCACAACCCAAGCTGCGGAAGCCCTTACAAATGCCTTCTATGAACACCTTCAGGACTGCATGGATCAGGCAATCCCAAATAAAACCAAGACTCTTTCCACCAAGGGCAAACGTCCAGTCTGGTGGACCCCAGCCATAAACAAACTTTACAATAAGAGGAGAAAGCTATTACATGATAGAGCAAAATCCCAAAAAGGGAAGGCATCCTTGATCAGCACTAGCAAGAAACTACGATCCCTCATAAAATCATCCAAGGCCAACTTTGAGAGAAAAATTGCCATAGATTCAAAAGACAATCATAAGGCCTTCTTCAGCTATGTCAGAAACCTGGGTGGAAACTCCCAGATATGCTCAGAATTAGTCCAAAGTGATACAAAAATCACTGAACCCACAGACATTGCCAACATACTGGCAGACAGGTTCAGCGCAAACTTCACCCCCCTCCCCCAAAAGGAGAGATAACTATCCCAACTGAGAGTAGCCTCCCAGACATCTCAAATGCGCAGGTGAAAGCTGCTCTCTAAAGCTAAAAACACAGCATCAATGGGACCGGATGGGGTCCCCGGCTGTGTGCTACATGAACTCAATGAAGAACTAAACCTGCACATAAGGCAGCTGTTTAATCTTAGCCTCACCACAGGATATGTGCCCAAGGAGTGGCGTATGGCAACTGTGGTCCCACTCCACAAAGGCGGTGCCTCTACGGACCCTGGTAATTACCGCCCCATAAGCTTAACAAGCCTGGTCTGCAAAGCTATAGAGAGGATCATAATGGAACTCATAAACAAGGACATAGGGGACTTGCAGACCTTGGACCCAACCCAGTTTGGCTTTGTCAAGGGCAGATCTTGCCTTTTGAACTTGGTCGACTTCTTCGAAACAGTCACCAAGGCCATTGATGAGGGAAAGGCAGTCCATACAGCCTACCTTGACCTTGCAAAGCTTTGACACAATACCCCACTCGGGTATTATAGAGAAACTTACCAGCTTAAATGTAAACCCATATGTCACAAGATGGGTTGCAAACTGGCTAAAGGACAGAACCCACAGGGTTAGAGTTGCTGGAGCCATGTCAGACTCCAAGCCGGTTACAAGTGGAGTCCCACAGGGCTCAGTTCTTGGCCCCCTATTGTTCGGCATCTACTTCTCAGAAGTACAGGCAAACATAGAAGGACTATGGCTGACAAAGTTTGCGGATGACTGCAAACTGGGTGCCATAGTGGATAGTACATCAGACACAGACATCCTTCAGAGGGGTCTCACGGAAACTGATAGCTGGTGCCAGAGCCATGGCCTGAAGTTAAACGCAAAAAAGTGTATAGTCATACCCTTCGGGAAAAACAAGGTAACCCCAAGCTACCATATAGGTGACAACCCACTAAGCACAGAAGAGGTTATCAGGGACCTGGGGACCCAGGTTGACAGTGGCCTCTCGTTTGACGCTCACGTTGCTAAAGTGGTTCGAAAGACCTTCTACATTGCCCACCTGATCA